>NW_018108366.1:56371-75163 GCF_000183805.2 Loa loa | reverse complement strand
AAACGAATTTTTACGGTGATTTCAAGTCTCACTTAATTTCTCGCCCTTCAATCTCAATTCCTCAACCCTAATTATGATTATAGTTTTATTTATTGCATCCAGTAGAATTTTAATCACCACAAAATAAAGATGATAACCTCAAGCAAATATCCCAGAAGATCAGCATGTGGTTCTGATTCAGGTTTTCCAGTCAAGCTCTTCATCACTGTAAATACATTAGCCTCTTCAGCACAACTGATGAAGTCGAAGTTCTTGTTCATGGCCTGCTCATTAAGGCCCATTCCCACAAGGAAAAGCGCCTACAAAAAGAAAGTTAGATATTTCAGTAATATAGTCGAAAAATACAGTGCTTGAAAAATACATAGCAAATTTTGTTACCGAAAATTGCACCTATTTTATGTCTCAAGTTCGAATAAACACTTACAATTTTACCAAAGTGTTAGCATTATTTTGAAGAAAGTAACAATAAAGAATACCAAAAGTCCGAGTTTCATGAAAACTCAGACGACAAAAACATAAAAAATACAAAACTTGAACAAATTCCGACAATAGGAACAAGTTTAAAATTACGAAATTTAAAAGTGAGTAGACACTTAAGAGTGTAATAATGACCAAACAAAATATGCTGGTGGAAGCATAAATTAAAAAACATCGTTTGTATCAATATTCTATTATATTATGCACAATAAAAAAAATCGTTTATGCGAACTTACTCGATGCAGTAGGCCATCACTTGAGTAGCGACTTCTTCGCGCTGCCCTCTCAAGAACGATACGTATCAGCTGCATCATCATTTTGCTGCGCAAAAGATTTATGATAGGCGCATAAAACGGTTCAAATTGTGGTGGCATCGGTGGTGCTGCTATTGCTACCTCTCTGAAGGCAAAAACTATCAAATTAAGACTTTATTTCGGAATTAAATAAATGACTAGATTAACGAAAGTTGCTCTGAATTTATTTCAACCGGTAGTTTTCTGTTTAACTTAGATTCAGTTCTTCCTCAGTTTATAGCGACATCAATTTTTCCTGAATCGGACCTACAGCAGTTTTACTTCTGAGTAATTGTTTTCCGTGCATTTTGTATGTCAAGTTTCATTTTAGTCACTTTTTGCTAATCCATCTGTCATATGCACACAGAATTTGTCACCCTAGTATTAGTGCAATCCGAAATGATCACATGGCAGTTAATAGTTGTTGTGATCATTGTCCTAGAAATTATTGAATTTTTTAGCAAATTTCAAAACGACTGTAATTTCGGCGCAAAAATACTCTTCGAAATTGTGACATACTTTTTAAGCGCTTTGTCAGCATACTTTTGTCGATACTGGTCAGCATTTGAAACATCCGTTTTCGAATAGTGATAAAAGAATGCATTGTACTCACTTCTTACATTATCTTTTAATAGGAAAATACCCGGTGATGTCTTCGTTGGTTTCCTGCAAAAGTTTAACAGCTGAATTAAAATAAATTTTTATCAAATAGTCTTCCAGATGAAGGGAGATCAAAGAAATAGGCTCCAAGATAAGAAAAAGTCTGACAAAAAAGAAAAAGGAAACCTATAGTGTTATTCCCATCCCTCAAGGAAAAACATCCTTCAAGAATGTTTTCTAAAAGATGGAAATGGATGAAACAGTTGAACTAATAAGGAAAACTAAGGAGAAATATACCTGAAATCTCCTACACTTTTAGCCGCTTCTTCCACAGAAAGTTCCGCGAAAAGTTGATTTACTGGCATTGCACGTTCAATCTTTAAATCCAATAATAAAGTAAATTTTGCGATTGCAAACATATTTATTGATAAAACGATAACACATTACCTTACTGAAAGGTGTTGGCTTTGTAGCAAGGACGTGGAGAACCTCACGCCGCAGTAACGCTTTCATTGTTGATTTTCCAACACCCGGCATGTAACGCTCTCCTACAATGTCATTCCCACCCTAACTTTGTTTAATAATTGACAGAACAATTTCGCGAAAAAACTAAATGATATGATAAAAACAAGTATTAAAGCAAGTCTGTCAACGTGGTTGAACTTCGCTTGATAAATGGGCCGACACAATATAAAGTGATGTACGGTAATGCAAAACGGAAGCCAGTGAACATTTATTAATAATCCGGATAAAAATCGTATGAAAAGTATGCAAAACACGAGTAAAAACTAACCAATAATAATGATTAATAAGTGAAGCATTTCCTCAGCTAAAGTAACCGTACATTTGCTCAAATCATCAGATGCTACATTGCTGATAGCTGCGCGAATTTCCTCGAAATTTGTTTCAGCCCAAACTCGCAAACCAAATCGATGCAGAACTCTTATAATGAATGTGTCAGGCGGTGTCACTGCAGCACAAACCTGAAATTTAACTTCTTGAACTACCACTCATATAAAATAAGCTTATGTTATATTAATTTAAAATAAAGATGTCCGATAATAACAGAAAAGCATAGCATATGAGCCATAATATACAAATTGACATCCTCAAAGTAAGATTTTCCATGTATTCCCTAACGGATACCAGGCTGCACACCGGAAACGGCAATATATCAGTACTGAAGAAGGTTACGCAGTGTAACTCCAAGTTAATATTTACTTTGTCCGCCCACTTATTCATTCTTCTAACAAAAGATTTCCTAAGAAGACCTACATTGAATTAGCGATCCTAAATCATGGCCATTTTCAAAATTTTTAATTTATTTTCGCTTTTAATACTTTACCTGTAACATCATAACATCTCTATCGAACATTTCCGCACGACAAGTCGGTGCAGAATAATTGTGGATCTGCAAAATAAATTTCAAAACATGAACAATAAAAGTTTAGAAATGATTCGAAAGTAAGCATCAGCTCCATTTTACACATGTAGAAATTATCAAACTTCGATAATTCGGTTATGTGTGTCATATGAGGGTAACTATTAGTAGAAATACAAGTTTAATGTGGAGGTATGCATGAAATATCTGTTATAGAATAATCTCAGATTTCATAAAACCATAACTGAGTTTGACATGTTGTGTTAGAATTTTGAAGATGAAGAAAAAAAATGGAAAGAAAATAAAAATGAGATTTAATGGTTACCTGATTTACCAATGAAAACCCATTTCTTCGCCACATTTGCGCCTGTGATTGCGAACAAAGTACAAAAACCCTGGAATTCAATGGTCACTCACAAAATGAAGTATAATTTTTGGAGATTAGGACTTTAAATTCTAGTGTTTGAAGAATCGTAAGCAAATCAAAAAGTGGAATATTATCACTGGAATATTTTAATCTCGAAAAGGCAAATCAATTACTTTATATTTATCTAAGAATGAAGAGGGAAAATTCAGCACAACGAAATGATAAAATACAAAAAAAGTAACTGATTTCGGGAGAAATGGAGAGTGTCAGCCAATCAAATACTTATTTTAATTAACTTCTTTTCGTACGCAATCCGATTTACCGTAAATCAATTATATCGAGAAATTTAAGCTTGTTTGATAAAACAGATAATCACCGTAGTGGCATTTCCATTAGAAGTGCACGCTTCCCTCTTAAATTGATCATTCCTTCGGGGACTTTTTCTGCCTCATTTCTAATGCAAATTTTTTGAAGCAATGACTGCTGTGCGGTGAATAAACCGGCTAAAAGTCGCCAAAGAGGTTGATGCACCGAAAGTGAACCATATGACAAATCAAACGGTATGGAGGTTGCTTTTATACCATTTACTGAAATAGTTTCAACAAAAATTATTTTTGATCTGAAACTGGATCGTCCACTGAGAGTTCCCAAATAATACCCGTAAAAGTATGAAGTCAATATCGTGATTTCGCAAATGATATTCCAAGAAGTTTAAAGTTCATTACGCCAATATCTTCTTAAATTAACTCTAAACAGTTATCCAACTTTATTACCAAGATTTCTCAATTCTAATTGAAAAAGATTCACAAAAATTTGGAAGATTTTGAAAAAAAAATAACTCATAAATTCAAGCATCGAGTACAAGAACTAACAGTTCACCTTCTACAACAATCTTATTTGCAAAGTCAGGATTTTGATCAGCTATCGCTTCCAGCTCGTTAATAAGTTGAACCATGAGACGATTATGGACAATTTCCTGCAGGGAAAACATAAATTATTAAATTAAACTTTTTAAAATGTAAGCAACCTGGATATGATCCATTATGCAATATTAAACGCTGAGAAGAAAGTCACCATACGGCCGGATGTAAAATTGTGCAAGATCAGCTTAACAGTCTATATAGAAGTCTAAAAAGAATACGCTAAACTTGCAATTGTATTTTAATGAGACTAAGATCAACTATGATAACTAAAGGAGAGTATAGAAGATTTCGTGAGGAGCATGCTCACATCCGAATTAGCCCAACAAATGATGAGTGTAAGGACGTGTTGTAATTTGATTTGAATATTAAAAGCAGTCTCCCATTCCTGCTCCCAAACTTGATGCTCTGTAGTTTGACGACGAACTTCATTCATACCCTGAAATTTATTGAAAACGCGATTCTAATTCATGGACAATAAAATTCATCGACAATGTTTGTTAAATATGGAATTAGCAATCATGTTAAAATAACAGTGTTAAGAAAGTTCTGAAACATACATTGTACACCGTTCATCCATAACTCTGCAGTAAAGTATGAGTAAAATTAAGTGATTACCTGCATAAAAGAAAGAAACCGTATAAGGGAGGAACATCCACAAAGGAAATTTTCACGTAACGAAGGTGTCCATTCCTGCTCTGAAGGGACAACAGACAAGAGATATCTGAAAAACACTTCTTCAAAGTTTTTATTCTGCATTTTCTTAATTCACTTATTCATCTTATTAAAATCAGTATTTCACGTTAAGAGCGCGTCAGTAATAACGTTATACAGGTCATCTACCTGTAGCAATTTACAAGATTTACAGAGTTAAAATCTTTCGGTGTTACACGTCAACTTTTGTTGATGAACAGATATATAGCTCTTCAGACTGGCTGAATGAAACTACTTGAGGTGACCGATTGAAATCACGATTTTAGCTTTTCCTACCATTTATTCAATTTTTTTAATTAAATTGCACCTACCGCTGATCACTGAGCATATATAAAGCGCGTCGAAGTGCATGAGGATATGACCGTGCAGAAAAATCAAATTTCATTTTGTTTGGTGCTAAAATAATGATTATTTAAGAAAACTAACTAATAAGTAGTTGAAAGACCGATCCATTTTCTCTGTTACTTTCCCTTATTATCAGTTTATGAAACTAAAAGAAAAAGCTTAATGAAACAAGAAATAAAAAATCAAAATAACCGATTACTTTTGAGATATTTCCTGCACTGGCTCACCAGTGTATCGAACACAACTTGGAAAGCTGATTCCTCAGCAATCAACATACGCGCTATTGTAGGTACGGTAAAAATCTAAACAAAAAATCAAAACAATTTCAAATCACTACCCGCAAATGAAGAACACAGCTTGAACTGTGTTCGAGACGAGCAAAAATTAAGTAACTAGTCAATATCATTTCCAGAAAATAGTCAGTTTTTTCCATTATGGAAGAATAGAAGAATGCAGGATAATGAAAAAAAAAAGAAGCAAGGCAGTGAAAAATGCCAAATATGATAGAAGGAAGTATTTCAAGAATGAAAGATCGATTAGTTCCTGGATTTCTCAATCATCCTCAATCATTCATAAACAATTTTTCAAATATTTCTCACCAAAAGATCAGCCTAAACGGTTTACCTGAACGGTTAAGGCAGTGATGGATACCGATTGATCGTGATCATCATCAATGAAGTCATCGTATATCTTTTTGTACAACTGAAACATAGAGCTTGCTAATTTCCTGGATCAGCAATAATAAACAGCTTTAACTTCTTTGCTTTAACTTACATTCATACCTAATACATTTTGATTACTTGGCTCATATCCTACTGAGAGGTAGCAAAAAAACATGTTTTACTGATACTCGTTCAAGATATTGGTTATCAAATCAACCTTTTTAAACTATGAATCAAGTTCCTCGGGACTGCGTCATTATGCGCAGCCACCAATTCCAAGTTCAGTGAATACAATTGTGCATGCTTTTTCTAATATAAAATTCAACATAGTGATAACCAATATCGTTATGTGAAGTGTATGGTTCACGTAGAAATGAATGTATTCGACGAAAAAAAGAAAGACATACTCGGACATATAATTTTGAGAAAGCTTTTTTCTGCTCGTTATTCATCAATATTGTTGCCATAATCAACTGATGAAAACCTATTCTTGCACCTAGGAAATCTTTTGCAATAAAAAACAAGTCGATAGTGCAATTTTTGCTAATAATAAGTTGGTAATATAAATTTTGGAAACAGTAAATTGAAAAAATAACTTTTTAAATACTCTTCGACTTAGTTCTAGTTTTATTTCAATTTAAAATCCATGAAACTCCTGAATATTTATCATACAAAAAGAGAAACCTTTCCATAGCGCACTATCACATCTCATTATATGAGCCATAAGCGTTTGATCCACTTCTCCTGTGCTATCATTGCCTGCTTGCAGCTCAATTTTTTCATTTAATAATATTTCACACACCGTAAGGGCTAAAGCCGCTGAAAAAAAATTTTTTTCCAAACAATTAAAAAAGAAGGGAAGTATTAAACAATAGGAAACAACATGTTAAAACTCTATTATTTTTGTTTCCTATTAATATTTGTTTCACAACCAACCATAAATCTTGATATTCAAGTCAAATTTCATGGGGATTTTTGAAAACTTTTAATAAATATCTGCTTCCTAAGTTAAATCCCTCTTGAATATCCTTATCAGGATATAACAGCTAGTGGTGAATTTTGAAACATGATAGGAAATATTTACAAAATTAGAAAAAAAAGTGGAAACATTCTTGGAATCGGTAACTTGAAATTCAAAAATTCAAAAATCACTCTTAGAATTGGTTTGAAAATAAGCTAATGGAAGCATTGCAATGATGCAGTGACTTTTTAAATCACTCACGAAAATGACGTGTTTGATTCGTCAACCATCCAATTAGACGCACTGCAAAATTCTGCAGTGAGATAAATCGACTATCGATAACACGCACATCTAACGGACCACTCTTTTCTGTTCGATGATTTGAATCCCTTTGAGTACGCCTCTAAAATCAGACGTAACATCTTGACATTTCGCAGAAATTTTGATCAAATTTCTTATTCCGAACTACAACACTATAAAAATTAAACAGAAGCCCCAATTATTGTGAGCAAAAATAAATATTAGTCTCATCAGGTAAGGAAAAAAGACCGTCTAAAAAGTTCCGAAGTATTCCAAAAAGTTCGGAGAGGACTGAAGGACGAAGAAGAGCACAATCCACTTCTTTAAAAAACAGCATACTACGTTCTTTTGCTTACTATCTCATTTTTTTATATGATACTTCATGGTTAAACATATCTTTTACAACTTACAAACACTCATACTTTTAACAAGAGCAAAATATATGTAAATATTTTGTCTCACCTGAATTTCATCTTTTGCCTTTATACAGTAATCAATATTACCATTGCGAACAGAAGCACGACCTTCACGATCAATTACAGTAGCTAATTGCATTGCTTGTAGCTGATTACAATGTATAGAAAGGTTTAATGCCCTGATTACCTAAAACCAAAACTACATTTGACAGGCAAATAATTACTAATCACATTAATCTGCTAAGCAACTTTGATGAAGGAAGTAAAATTACATATTAGTTATGCGCCAATGTTTTGAAAAGATTCACGGTTCATCAATTTGTTTATTTTAATCAACATCTTTGTTAAAAGGTTGATAAATCAATCTCTAAATCGAAAACATAAAAAAAAAATAAAAAAATAAAAAAAAAACTAAATCGAAAGGTCGAACAAACAAATGTCGGTTAGGTCTTTATTTGATTTGTTTTAATTTCAAGTTAATAATGGTTTTTACCATTATTAACTTGAAATTTCCAAAAATTAGTGACATACTTTTTCTAATCAAAATATATTCCTTTCTTATCAAAACATCGCTATTTCGTATTTCTTAACACTTGTTCTTACTCTCGCCATTTCTAATTGAACTTCCTTCGGATACTTATACCACCTTTCCCTGTCGGAAGGTACATATATGTCTATGCTACATTAAAAGAATTAAATTGAAACAATGAAAATTAAAAAAGGAAACTAACTGAGTCAAAAGTATGAGTTTCATCATTTAACAAAATGGTCTGATAAAGCGGCAAAATGCTATCCGTTTCTTTCTCTCTGTAAATCACAAAAAGGTCATCTTTTAATTTCGAATGTAAAAAAAAAGCATAATAAACGCTGAAAAATACAAATACAAACTGGAAATTCAACAAATTAAAATAGCTACTTTAGAAATGTTGGCAATGTGTTTTCATCACGCCAACAGATAATTCTCGTCGAGAATCGAAGTACAATGCGTGTTAGTGAACGTATACGTGTTTCGACTTGTTCTGTAATTTCTGCTGGTACATCAGTCACCCTGAAAAGAAAAAAACTTTGCTTTTGAACCCAACTTACTCAACGGTTCTAATGAAACACTGTATAATACTAGAAAGAAGCACGCTGTTAAGCGGAAAGAAAATCAAATTTTTTGTGTCAACAACTTTTTTCTTCGATTGATTATTTACGGAAAGTATTTCACTATCAATGTTAGCTTGAAACTTAGTACATGAAACTAAATTTTTACAAAACTAATAGGAGCACAATAGGAAAGAAACCAATATTACTTTTGACAAAAGTAATCAAGTGAATAAATATAGTCCATTAAACGGACTTAGCGTAATATTCGCGGTAAAATTAAGAGAGAAAAACAGTGTCAAAAATTACTGCGAATCATGCTCATCATTTCGTAGCACTTCATGTAATTTGCATGCCGGATGCTCTTTCCAAGCTTCCACATCACCACAGTCACAGCAGCCATTTCCATTGGATGCCCACATCTCAAAAATGTTCATCTTTGATATTAATATTACAATACCGTAAAACAAAGCGAAAGTTATTCAGTACGATATTCAGTACATAAAAGAGAGCTCAGTTAATCCGCAGAAAGAATTTCTCCGGCTTCCAGCGATTCTGAAATAGAAACCATAACTCAACAAATCTAACTCCCTTCGAAAGCATTCGAAAAACAACTTACTCCATATCTGTGTGATTTATGAGCGGAATTTAGGAAGCATTGATAACACATAACACATGTAGGATCACAAGCACATTCTCTGAAAAAAAACATAATATCTTTTACTCTGTTCATGTCATCCTAATTAAAAAAAAAAAAAAGAAAAAAAAAAGCTTTTAAAATATTTCATTAGGAGAGATAGGATAATTCAGTTAAAATTCATTAAAAGCTAATATAATTTAATATTATGAATATATGCATCATAACTGATCAATAAAAGGCTAATGATGTTAGCTATTTGATATTTAAACTTATCCTCCAGGATGATTTTCATTTCTTTTTTTTTTTGATTAATTGGCTAAAATACTTGGATTAATTAAATCATTTTGTTCGAATAACCTCATCAATTATCTCCTGGAAAAGAAAAAGAAGTAAAATCCCGAATGAAACTAATTGACAAACTTGCATGAATACGTCGCTTCTCCACCCCTAAAAACATGTCCACAGAAAGCACTTCGACGATTTGCACTTGATTTCGACCCGTATGATGCATTGAGTGGCGTTAAATCCATTCCAACATTTCTATCCAAACAATATGCACAAGCAATAGGATGAAGCAGCTTTTCATCTAGAAAAAAAAAGGTACAAACATCTCTATTGTATACGATAAATCTAACTCTATAATACATACTTGAGCAATACAAAGAAAAAATTTTTAATTAAAAGCACATTTAATTCGACTAGTAATGTTACAATAGTATTAAATCGTTTCCGCAAAAATGATAAAATGATAAATGCAGAATTATACCTACAGATAGGAAAAAAAGGACAAAGAATGCGCAAAAGTCTCGAAGAGTTCGAACTTTTCACGACAAGTTCCTATACAGGCTTGAAGTTAATAACTGTAATTAAGCAACATGAAGGAGTAATAGTCATTGTTTAATGGATCTTATCACTGTATATAATAAGTCATTATTCAGTGCAGCACATCTCATAAACATGATGCTAAAACACCGAACATTAATCACCAACAAAAAGTTATTCAGAATATTATCAAATCATTTCCGTATAATAGTCATGGAGGAGTGCTTTGTACCAATTACATAAAGGTTAAGTTATTTAATTTAAAAAGCCTGAATGTCAGTCTTTCTACTTTATACTTAAATCAAGGAGGAGGAAAATTACTGGTCAGAAACATTCATCGATATTATTGATATGATAACACATGATATTACTGCGATGCAGTTGTACTTTCAGATTAGCCATATCAGCTCTATCCTTCCTGAATTTGAAATATTTCCAAGAAAGTCAGCTTGGCTAAGTGCTCATATTTCTAAATGCATTAGTAAACAATTGCATTGAAAATTGAAGTTTTTTCAAAAGAACCACACTCCTCAACTTTTCTCTCCTCTTTGTTAGTTGTTCACTTTTTTAAGCGGTTAAATGGATCTTAATTTTTTAACAGTTTTCATAAGTGATTAAATTATCGGACAATTATGTTTTCTTTTTTTTGTTTTCTTACATCATCGATTGGATGACGTTATAGCCTAATTGTTTACTCTAAAAACTGAGCTGTAAAGTTCAGTTCATTCAAATGTCAAAACTGTATCGATTAATAATCAAGCTCTTCATGTTAATTAATTGCAAATTTAGATTTTGTGAATTCTGTAAACTGATTACAATACTCGGGTTTCCTCTTTTTTTTGCAGAAAAAATTGCATTTCTCACAATTCTCGGGAATATTTCCAGAACGGTGACTGAGATCGAAAGGACTGTCACACAATAAAAACCCGACAACCAAACATTTTGATGGACTGTGTTGTCAACTTTCGAAATGATAATAACATTAAAGTATTTTTTTCAGCATACCGTATCTTCAAAATTAAGAATTTGCATCGGATTTGATATCCAAATCCCGCGTTTTGGAGACAAAATATGCATATTGAAAAGGAGCCAGAGTCGATTTCTTGTTGGTTTTTTTTTTTTAAACACTTGATCTTCCCAATTCGTCAGGTAGTAACAGAGGAATAAGGAGATAAGCAAAATTCAAAAATACGACTGTCGCATGACAAGGAATAGGTAGTTTGGTTACTAGTCACTCTTTCATCAACATTAAAATTGAGAAATGATGAATGATAAACCGATAACTCGGTTATCACTAATTAGTGTTCAAAAATGATAAGATGACAAACAAATTATAATTAATTCAATACTTTTTTAATACTTTTTATCATTTATTAATGGTTGCATTGACAAGTGATAAGAAATTGAGCATTTATCAGGCAACCATCCATTAATGCTCAAACTTATAAAGATAATGATAGACAAATTCACACTGTAACCAAATATCGATAGAGTCAAAAGAAGACTTACTGAATGTATTTTCATCGATCTTAAAATCAAACGATGGATCCTTTGTGGGTGCACAAATGAGTGGACATTGTTGTGTCCAATAATCCACCAAAATACGTTCCGCTTCATCCCAATTCGATTCACGCGTTACTGATATTAGTTTATCAATCATCTGCATCATATGTTAGTTACAAGTACTTCAGAACTACCAGTACTAGTACGATCATATAGACATATATGTATATATATACAAATGATACCGAGCACTGAAAAGTTCATTTTAACGATAACTTTGTAAAAATTTCCAAACATTCCAACGTTTCATATTATAAATTTACAAATTTTACATCACAAAATCAGAAAATATCAACAAGAAAACTTATTTCTCAATTTCAAAATAGATCCTGTTTAGCAGATAACGAACATTACATCACTTATGCTACTCATTAATTTTTGCCCAAATTATATTTACGATAAAAAATTAAATTTATAACAAAATATGATAAATAAGTGATGAATTATTAATATATTTATTCCTTATCAACAGCCTTGTCATAAAAGCAAAAGAGAAGCCAGGTTGATGGTAGAAGATACGCTTTATCTTTTATCTAAAAGATATGATAATTAGTAATTAAACTGGAATAATACAAATATGGGAAACAAATAAGGTTATGTATATAATTCGATAATAAATATTTAACTTTTATAAATATCCCTTATGCTTATCACCTTATCAGCACATCAAAAAATGGCAAAGGAAATGCACTATCGATATGCAAACTATTGGTATAATAATATTTAATCAAAAGCATGCAAAAATTCAAGGGGAATTCATTCGTGGATTATCCCTGAAATTTCGATTCTGTCCGGTAAGTCACCAAAACAATTTCTGCGAAATCCGGAAAATCTTCGAAGCCCGACTAATCAATGTATGTATATTCATTATTCGTATGAAACCTGTTTCGTTACTTGTTCCAATGGTTTTCTTTTGAATGCTCTGATTTCATTAAATTTATTTTATAAATGTGCTCGAAAACTTCATTCCCGTTTCAAGAGGGTTTTCCGGATATCAAAAATGATCGTGTGTTTTTTTTCCGCACCTTAAAGCCTAGAAGCTAGATGAAATTTTAAAACTCCAGCCTAAAATAGCAATATGGAAACAGCACACTAACAGTAATGTAAATCATTCTATTCCGGTTTAGTTTCGTCTTTTGATCTCACTGAATAATATCTTATCTATTTGTAATTCTTCCAGAATATTTGGAATGTTTCATGTTCCAATGAAATACTTGAACAGAATAAATTCTTGCGGGAAAGCAGGAAGTCATCTTCTTTAAATTCTAATCTACTGCCTTGAATTCCGTATCCGATTTTCAAAGGCAACGTGAAAATGTTGCTGATCATAACTGAATTAATCTTTTATCAAATCTTACATCCAAATTACGACAAACGTTATATTTTTTATCCAGTTATTATGCTAAAGTGAGAAAACATGAGAATTTCCACATCTTGAACGCAAGCAATCCACTACCGGAACCGGAATATGGTGGTCGGAAAGATAGTAAAAGTCGTAAAAAAGGTACAACCAAATAGATGTCATCATAGCTAAATGATTTTGAACCCGTTAGAATAAAACTGAGAGGATAAGCGGTGGAAGAGAATTAGGATTTTAATAGGTTTAAAAATACGTGGTAAAACTAATGAATGGTAGAGGATAAGAGCATATATAAGTAATGAAGAGAGAGTGTAATGTTAGAGATTGAGAAAATTTGTCAATGATCATGTATTACAGCTGTAGCAGTGATTGAAAATAATCAAGTGACAATGATGGAAAGGCTATATGAGAGAGACATATGAAATATTACGAAAAAGGAAAAAAATAAGGAAAGAAAAGTGGCAATGATTATGGAAATTATCAATGGAAATGGTTTGTTTTTTTTCTTTTTCTTTCCATTCATAGAAGAGAAAAGAAAAAAAATTCCATATGTTACATTGCTTAAATCTTTTTTTCTATTTTTACATATGTACAAACTTCATACATTTACGTGTATGCAAATCCATCTATGTGTAGCATATCACGTGAATTTATTAATATATACGTGATGCACACACGTAAATTTATATGTGCGTATGCACACACGTAAGTTTATTAATATACACATGTATGCACCCTCGTAAATTTAATATCTACGTGTATGCACATACGTAAATTTATTAACATATACGTGTACGCACACACACATAAATTTATTAATATACGTAGATATATGTATGCATTCACGTAGATTTATTGTCGATTTGTTTATTTCATTGTATTATTCATACAAATTTTACGCATATACGTGTGTGAAGTGCATTTGCTTATATGCATTCATATATTTGTTTATTGTGTTGTATTATTTAATTTTGCTTTGTTTCCTACAATATATTTTATCACTTTAAAATTTTTGAGCAAATTTTAATCGACCTATGTTTTTTTTCCTATTAAATGGATTGAATATTAATTATTTTGCATTTTGAAGAAGCAAAATGTTATGATATCATTAATATTAGCAATAATTCATATTTAACTTCACCAATGTTTTATTAGTTTTGATAATATTACATCGAGAAGAATGCATCTTTTGTTGATTTAAGTTACTCTTTGATTTTTATCATTTAATTTATAGAACATATTGCTCTTTCAGGAATTGTCATGTGCTTCATAGCTCCCGTTTCCTGTTGTACACTTCATTCTTTCATTGGTATGTTCTTGTTGCATACCTTGTCCTTTCCATTGTTTATCTTTCTGTTGTATACCTTGTTCTTTCTGTTATATACCTTATTCTTACCGTTTGTATGTTCTTCCACCCGTTTTATATTTGTTTTTTTTTTCACCTCATATGCCCCTATCCTGTTTACTACACTAATAATAATATTAAAAATATTGCTTGACACTTTTTTTGGATTGTTCTCAATACAATTTACTTTAGGTTGTTTTTTTTTTGCCGACAAATTTCACGATGCTTTTGAAATGATAATAACGGATTGCTTTTTTTCTTCCAGAATATATCGTCGCTATTAGATAGAAATAATTGGTGCCGCTTCTACTGGTTAGAAATATAATAAGGAATCAGGACGATGACGAATCAGTACTTTTCAACTTATGTCGAAGATTTGGAACAGGTAATCAAAGTTGCATGAAAAAAACATAGCATTTAAATGGTTGGTATAATTTCCGGAAACTTTTATCCTTTGTTACATATTATTCTGAAAGAATGATAAATTAAATTTCGCCTTTCAAATTTTATCCATAACCTCTTTGCTGAGGAATGTAGTATGAACTTTTCCATCTTTAAGAGTAATTTTACTCTTAATCACGACAAAAGCTCAAGCAGTCACTCACTGTACCATCTGAAATATAACTCTATTATAAAATTTGTAAGCTCGTTTGTTTTTCAGGAACCTTTTGATGCCATTGATTTTGTGGAAAGATTGGCATGGCGTTTAACTGGCGGCAAAGATGACATTAATGTTATAGATTTGAAAACAAAGTTTGAAGAGGAAATTGGCAATTTGCAAATGTTAAGCGATCAATTTCAAGTAACATTCTTTATATCTTTTCTCTTAAATTCTAAAACTGAGAATTTTTAAGATTTATAGGCCTTAATATTAATAAAGATTCAGAATAAGTACGATTTGGCAACTTGCACATTAGCTTCTGCCTGGTATGGTCCAAAACTTTATAGCAATGCTAAAATGTTGAAGCTGTTATAGTCGAAGATAAGTTCATTGGAACAACAATGTAGCAATGATAAACGTGAATATTTAAACGTTCTACACAAACTTCATGAACAAAATGCTGATGCTATGGATAAATTGAAGGTTCGAAAAAATCTTAGTCTTTATTTTACAAATCTAGTAGTTTTAGATGAATAGTAATAATATGCGTCACTGGAATTTAGTGTCTAATTATGCAATGCATGACTTTATGTTGAACATAGCCATCAGCGTTATGAAGTAATCTAGTAAGGTTATCTTCATCTTATCTATTTATCTGACTAATGACAATTGTATTCTGTTTGAAAATGTGTATTTATTTCAAATATATCAATTTTATTGAAAATCGTTTGGAATTCTGAAATCAATATTTTGCAGCAGTTGGATAGTACTATGCAAACAGTCTCAACTAAAGTGGTACATTTGGGTGATCAGCTGGAAAGTGTTCATTTACCACGTGCTCGCGCTAATGAAGCTCTTCAGCTTATGAAACATTTCGATGAGTTTTTGGCAGATCAACCTTTAAGTTCTGATATCTTCACTGATCCAGATAGGGTATATTTTCATCGTCGTCTGAAAATATAATAGGAGGTAAATAAATTGATGTTAACCGTATGAATTCTTCATATATATTACTGTAAATCTAAGCACTTCAAGATAACTTCTAAATTTCAGTTATTGGAATCCGCTGCTATGATCCAGAAATTGTCATCTATTTCCCAGGAATTAGCAAAAGATAAATACAGTAACGTGCAGATTAGAATTGCTCATAAGTACGATGAAATCGAGCGGTTAATGTTAGAAGAATTTGTGCGAGCCCATCGACAGGGTAATTGGCGTAGAATGCATGAAATTGCTGTGATTTTGGCTGACTTCAAAGTAATGGTTATTGGAATCTGCTGCTATGATTGAAAAGTTGTCATCTATTTCCCAAGAATTGACGGGACTTTTGAATTAAATTTGTGTTCGATTATTATGTTATGCGGTATTTTTTGAAACAGACATTTTCAATTTAGTAAGACGGAGCCGATTGCAATGGTCATTTCTTCCTATTACAATGATCAGTGATCCTTAATCTATTGCAGTATCTTATTACAATGACTTTTTGTTACAATGATTTTTTCTTTCTAATTCAGGAATATGGTCGGAAAACGAATTTTTAAAATTTCGATCTGAAGCATTTTGTCATCTGGACACCATGAATTTTTATTTTTAATTTTATTGGACAATGCAGAAGTTAATGAAGCACTAAACTACGGATTTAGGGTTATTCGCAGTGTCTGGATGCTTTTGTTGAACATATGCAGATTAATGCTTTCCGTAGTGATAACGTTTTCGATGATATTTTATCGCTTTGTCAGAAAACACAGCCGATGTTGAAAGAGATTTTCCCGAATCCCGACCAAGTAATGTCAAAGTTGATTCTAAATTTATTTCACGGAAAACTACAGGTAAATGCTGATTGTTTGTCGAGGTTAAACAATTTTCACATATTTTGAAAATATTGCGTAATTTATTAGTTTTGCGATACGAAAACATCGATTTTGATTCCTTCTTATTGATTACCATTAGGGAACAGTGAACTGAGTCGGAATAATGAAAAAAGTTATTTTTAAGGAATTCCTTAATTTGCAGGAAGTCATAACGACAAAGTTGAGCGATTCTGAAAATGATTTAGAAGCTTATTTGACAACAATACATGACCTGTATTCCAGGTTCATTTCCACCTGACATAATTCGAGATCTTTCGGTTTTTAGTTCTTTTTTTCATTTTTTAAAAGCAAATCATTGTTTATATGCAGATTTTTAATGAATAATAAATTTCAGAACGCAAAAGTTAGTGTCAAATTTAGTTGCACTGCGGATTTCTGGAACTGATCTTCAGTTTATGGACACATTGGTGCGATCAGTGTTCGGGCGTTATTTAGAAACGTATCCCACGTATGTCTTCATTTGGTTTTCAGTTTCTTCTTAACTTTTTTAAGTGCTTTAATTTGTTCATACAGCGCAATCACCAAGCAATAATGTACATTCGCAGAATATCTCTTAAAAATCCAACGAGCCTTTTTTAATATATCTGTTGAAAAAATTTTTAGTAATTGTCACTCAACTGCTTTAAATTAGCTAAATTAAATGTTTTTTGTTTCCTTAAAACTTTCGGAATACTTCTTTGAGATTTCTTTTCCTGAGTATTCTCACTTGCATGTTATATGACATATTTAGATCAAATTTTATCGCGGAAAAGTCTTTTCTAATTCTGATTGGTGATTATTCACTATCGGGATGGTGCGGAAGGCTTATTAATAAAAACGCATGTTTACGACTTTGTTAAATTTTTCATTCAGTAGTATACCAATGAGAATATATCGATATAAATTTCTAAAAGAATTTAATGAATAGTCTGCTTTATATCTTCATGATCTTTTCAGAATTGAGCGGCAGTTCTTGACAGAACAATGTGGCGCTGTATTAAGTCGCTTTTATGAATCGAAAAATCATCAAAAGAAACAAATCCAGAGTGGGGGGTAAATGATTTGCCATCTTTGTTAAAAAGTTAACATCAGCTGACCAAAAAAAGTGATTTGTATTGTTAATTTGTCAAATTACTTGTAGTAATTTCTAATAAAAATTACTGCAACTAAATAATGTTGATAGTTGCTTTCGAACCTCTTTCATCGGATAAATTTTTATATTTATAAAACCTGAAATTAGGTTGCAAGATTTGAAGCGAGATATTCAAGCAAGATTATTGAATGTGGAAACATATGGTGGCGAAACATTTCTATCTGAAGAATTAGCTATTAACATACTCCAAGAAACGAAGAATGCCTTCCAACGCTGCCAGCTGGTAACGTACCGTCCTGAAAATAAATGATGACATAGCTGATGATTATCTTTTTGTTTTATGTGAAAGGGGAGAATGTTTCCTATTTTTGTTCAGCCAGATTTTCTCAATGCATTGTACTCTTCCAGTTTTGAGTGCAAACAAGTGACATGAAAAAATACATTTTCCTGTCATCCTTTTTATTTATATTCTTCTAATTCTGAATTTATGCACAGTTTTAGTTATGTGATAAAGAGGAAGCGCCGAAAATGACGGAAGTGATATTTGATGTACTTTTGCGATTTTTGTACACGGAACATTTGGATTATGCAATCGACCTTTCACTTGCAGGTATCTGTATAAAAAAAACTCTACTTTTACTTTTTTCGAAAGGACTATCCAACCATCATCTTTCACATGTTGATTGGAATCTTTAATTTGTAGGAATATCATTAGCTGAACCAAAAGCTGAACCTCCTAATTATTTTTTCTGTTGTTCAACAAGCTGTAGCTATTACTCATCTTTTCCATAAACAGTACGATGATTCTATCTTTCCATTTATCAGGTAAGTTCGATTTACATCTGTCATGGCGTGCTCCACACTTTCTGAATGAAAGTCTCAGCGCTGATTATCTTTAAACCATTTCTAAATTTCGAAATTCTAATTGCAATCCTCTTCCTTCAAGTAATTTACCAAGAATCCATTCATTTTACAGCGATACACCTATCAAGGATG
>NW_018108366.1:44810-56266 GCF_000183805.2 Loa loa | reverse complement strand
AACATTTGGATTATGCAATCGACCTTTCACTTGCAGGTATCTGTATAAAAAAAACTCTACTTTTACTTTTTTCGAAAGGACTATCCAACCATCATCTTTCACATGTTGATTGGAATCTTTAATTTGTAGGAATATCATTAGCTGAACCAAAAGCTGAACCTCCTAATTATTTTTTTCTGTTGTTCAACAAGCTGTAGCTATTACTCATCTTTTCCATAAACAGTACGATGATTCTATCTTTCCATTTATCAGGTAAGTTCGATTTACATCTGTCATGGCGTGCTCCACACTTTCTGAATGAAAGTCTCAGCGCTGATTATCTTTAAACCATTTCTAAATTTCGAAATTCTAATTGCAATCCTCTTCCTTCAAGTAATTTACCAAGAATCCATTCATTTTACAGCGATACACCTATCAAGGATGATTTTATAAAGAAACGTGGTGATTGTTTGCGTAACGTTGAAAATCGTATAAATCTTGGGCTTGAACGGCAGATTAATGCAGTAGTTGGTTACATACGTTTCTTGTTGACTAATGAACAAAAGAAGACAGATTTTCGTCCTGAAGATGAAAACCAAATGGTGACAGCTATGTCTAATGTTAGTTCCATTCTTCTCAAAAAAACGGACATCTTCCCACGAAACATTGTTCTGCGGATTTTACGGCAGCATTCTAAAGATCATTTTATGTGGAGTTACGTTGATGTCCTTGTAGGATAGTATGTGTAAAAGTCAACGCAGCTAAGTTATATAAAATAGCATGTCGCATTTTTTTTTTCCTGAAGAAACCCAACTTGACGCAAAAGATGAACTGCAAATTTTGACAGTTTATACATCTTTGAAAATTTTTATCATATCCGATTTGATCTTTTCATTACGCCTACAATATACGGATACGTTCTTCTTTTTTTCTCTACTTCATAATTTTTGAATACCATGAACTTTTCAGGCTTGTGCCCTTGTTATCAAATACTTGAATGCAGAAGTACAGGTGATACGTGATAGTCTTGATGGAGGTAATTTGACAACTCTGCTTCTCGAATTTGGTCGTCGTTTCTACAAAGTTCTTTTGACGCATATATATCAATTCACATATAATTCTCAAGGAGCTATGCTTTTACTATGTGATATCAACGAATACAGGTGGTTTTTTAAAAATTTTTTGTTGCAATTTGTTAAAAAAGTTGTATAATGTATAATTGTATAATTCAATGCTAAAAGCAAAAATTCAATGGCAAATCGAATTTGTGTGGATATTTAACTATGCCTTCCAGTAGTAATGTTATTGCATTTGGATATTGTCATTTAGCAATCATTCTTCGGAGAAAGCTATTGTTAACCATCAATGTAATCCACCTGATCAAATTACCATTGATTAAATCAAGATTGTGAAAATATTTCCGGAAAAAAATGTTTTTCTCGCTTTTTCAAATGTAAATCTATGATTTAAATTTAAAACAGACAATATTTCAGAAAATGTGTGCTTAGCTGGAAAATTCCGGAAATTGGCAAGCAATTTGAAGCTTTACATGCACTTGCAAACTTGTTAGTTGTTGTGCCTGAGAATTTAAACGAAGCTTGCTCATCACAGTTACTGGTTAGTTTGCTGAGACTTTGGAAATATCTGGCCAAAAAATATTTACTGCGTCATTTCAGGGAAACTTTAGGTTTTGCTGTATTTCTTTGCATTTATTTGGTGTCTTTTTCAGATTGATACTGATCGAAGAATGGTTAATAGCTTCATACAACTTCGGATGGATTATCGAACAGCAAAATTACACTTAAATTTTATATGAATATGGTGGCAAATTTTCTTTTAATCTAACTGACGAATACATTTAACCGAATAGTCTTGGCGGGTGACTCGGTGAATCATTTTAGCTGGCGTTAGTCCCTCACAACTAAATTCAAAAGTGACTTTATACGAAGGATTATAAATTATTATTGTGTAATACACTTCTGTAACTTTGTATATAATTTTGTTTCAAATTGTTAACGGAATTTAAATTTTTGCAAAAATTTTGGACTTTGCTTTATTAATAATTTAGATATGGTAATCTTAGGAATGTATTCTCTGCTAATATTTTGGACTTTTCTTGGTGATTTAAATATGCTAATCTTCAGAATTCATTCTGTGTTAACATTTTAGACCTTTATTAGTGATTTAAATGTGGTAATTCAAAAACTTCTTTCTTTATCCCATGATAATAGTAAATTCATTTGTTGATATGTTCCTTTACTTACTTCTCTCATTTAGGTGCTTAATTTTAGTACAGTTAAAGTCTTTCAACTTTAAATTAAGTTTGAGTTTAAGAAAACTTAGCTTTTATCTTTAACTCTTATTCTTCATCTTTGTTATATCACAACTGTTGCATCTGTTGGCTATTTATCAATTGATTTTCACGATGTTTCGTACCACTGTCTTCCTAAAATTATAGTTCTACCATTACGTTATGTATTCTCCCAAAATTATAATTTTCCATAATTATCCGTGAGTATGTACAGTTTTGGATCGACAAAAACGGGTTAGATTATAATATGGTCTTTATGTATGCTTCAAATTTTCTGACAGTATAAAATTTCAATTTCTTCTATCACATCGTTAATAATATGGTTACGAAGCCTATAACTCATTCGTCAGTATAAGCTTCAATTTTTTCAATGGTAAATTCTGAGGGAATTTGCATAAACGATTTTAGAAAATGAACTCTTTTTTGCTTAATCACTTAAATGAATTTCTGTGTTTTTAAATTTTCCAACTCAAAAATTTGTCTTATCATTTGTAAACATGACCGATTGTCATTTGTCACATTGTCACATGGTTTAAAAAGCGTAATTTGAATAGATTTCTTTTTTAATAAAAAAATTACTATAGGATTATTGGTATGATATTTGACAATTTATATAGTGCGTATTTATACAGTATCTTTTACCGATTTTTAACTGATTCCTTTGCGGAGTGTTCCATTCTAACCTTAGTGTATTCCTAAATGAAATCTCGATTTACACAGATCACTCATATATATATATATATATATATGATCTCATATGTTATCCGTTCTTGACCGGATATCATCGGAAACGTATTGAACATATTTGGTTGTTGCTGAACTGACTTGGGATATATTCGGTTGTTCGTTAATACCCGCCCGAAAATATATTTTTCAAAAATTTTTGATACATTTAATTTCCGGTTGATTTTTAATTTCAGAACTTTCGAGTTCTTGAAATGGCTGAAATTGAGTTAACAACTACAGCAGAAGCAGAACGATATCGTTCCGAAGGCAACGAACATTTTCGCTCATGTCGTTATTATAATGCAATTAAGAGTTATACGAAATCATTGGAATGTCATGAAACATCCGCGGTGTTGGCAAATAGAGCTCAAGCTTACCTCAATACCAAACAGCATGTTCTTTATTTATTTTATTTCATTTTTATTTCTTATTCAAATTTATTGTAATTCACTGCTTATGCGCAAAATCAATCCTTTTATTCTTGCTTTTTTTTTCGTAGGAGGATGATTTGGATAAATTACTGGAGTTATTTAGTAATAAAAGAAAGAAAAATATGAAATTGTTACATTTAAAAAAGTATGAGACTTAGAAGATAAGTGAATGAGTTAATTCAGAATTTAGGTGAGGGATTGCGAAAATGCTCATTTTCCTCAGATTATGAAATTGTTTGAGATTTAAAAAACGTTCTTCCACTCTAAATCATTTCAGTTTTGATAAGTTAGTTAAATAACTCATTAGAAATTTGGTTGATACCAATATTTTTATTTCTTTAGGATTATCTGCTTAACAGCCGCATTAGACGAAATGATCTAGGAGGATTTTGAGGATATGTTTAGTTTATTGGAATTATTACTGTAATCTTATGAAAATTAAATTTTACAGATACGAACGAGCCTTAATGGATTCTGCGAGAGCGTTGGAATTAGATGCAAGCAATATAAAGGCAATATTTCGGTAAAAGTTTACTTTTTTCCCTTTCGATTTTTTTTTTTTTTTTGAAATTTGAAATATCGGGTCCTTCAGCCTACTGCATCAATATCAGCAATATTAGCATTGTGTATATATTTCTTATCTTTCTATCATTTTTTGAATCCCTACTTATCTTGAGCTAATAAGATGTATCATGATTCTATACCATTGAAATTATCCTCACCGTTTTATTAATTTTTTGGAATTTTTAGACCAGTTCCAAAAAGAACATTTAAAATAACGTCGGCATCTTTTGATGAAATACATATGTATATTATTCATATGTATTTATTTATATATATTTAATTGACCAATCAATTAATTAATTGATCAGTTTTTTCACCCGTTCATTTATTTGTTTGTTTATTTATTTAATTTTTAATTTGCATTTATATAAAGAGGTGATATGCCAAATGCACTCCCTATAACATTGCAATTAATAGATAGAACACATACATTAATGAATAAAATAGCATAAAAGCTATTCATATCAAGGAATAGAGTAGCTGCTTTTATTGGTCTACTGATGAGTTGAAGCTTCATTTACAGCTATGCAAAAGCATTGGAAAATTTGCACTTGTATGAAATCGCAGCTGAAAAAATTTCAAAAATTGATTTAACCAATCCAAAGAATAAAGAAATAGCAAAGCTGAAACAAAATCTTCAAGACAAGGTATTTGTTACGAAATTTTATAAAAATTTGATTTTCCTGTTTTTAGGATAGGTCAATTTATCTGTTTTTAGGTTTTTGATAATAATGTTAAGGTGAGTTTTCTCAAACTGTTTCCAAAATAGTCAGCTAAATTCTATGAAACTTTTCATAAAATTATAATTAGCTTCGTGTCTATTAAATTTTGTTGCATTTTTCCGGAGGTTTTTCCAATCCATCGTTTTAAAAGTATCAAAATCTGTGTATTACTTGATGTATAAATTTATTTCAAAGGTGAATTGTGCAGAACTGAAGTTGTCATGTGGTGAAAGGGATGAATTTCTTCGTTCGAAAGTACCATTAACGGAAATTAAAAATATTGAAATAGTGAGGATGGAACCAGCTGAACAAATAATCCAGGAGAAACAACAGATATCTTCCACAGTAAGTAATTTATTTTTTGAAATTATGGTTCAAATCAACTTTCCATTTTTGTTTTCTCTTTTTTCGCGCATCTTTTTTCATCCATTAATTTCAAACTATTAACTGCTAACATGAACTCTCATGCTTTAATTTTGTGAATTTTTTGCAGATTTTTACAAAAAAATTCTTTAATCGAATAAACAGTGCATAACTTGGTTTTCAATTCAATAAGTATCATCTACTGATCTTGAATTTCTACAGTCATCTCCCTGTTTCTGACAATAACTGTTCGTTTTTTTTGTCAGGAATCGCCATCACTGGAAATTCCACCTCCTCCAACGACATCATTTATTTTTATCTCTGATTTCCATAGGCTTAAAGGTGAACCAATAGCATTTGCCGAATATTTCTTGGTGAGTTATTATTTATATTTTTCCCCCGCCACATTTCCATCTATTTTATTTTTTCTGCAAACTTTTCAAGTGTATATGAATTTTGATAAATTTATTATTCATTTTTAGCTATTCATACCACTATTCAGTTTAATCTTCAAGAATAAAGTCTTTACATTCTTTCTTTATTCCCTTGTTATATTCATTGTTTCCTTTAGCTTATTGTAAGGTGACATTGAAACCACCTAATTCATGGGAACATTTGCTTCTTAAATACTAATTTCCCAATAAATTGTGATTTTTTCTGTTTTGCAATGTGATAGATTTTAAAATTATATTATCTTTATTATTATTCAGTCAATTGATAAAAATAACTATGGCGAATTGTTGGATGAAATAATTGAAACAGAAATGATCAAGTGCTTAATTGTTGGTTTCGATATTCTAGCTAATGAGTCAAATATTTCTCAACTATTAGAATGCTTGATTAAGCTAGCTGATGTTTCCCGAATTGATATCGCTGTATTGTTTTTGGATGAAGCTACAAAAAATGGTCTGTTTTTGGAATAATTTTTGTGTATTCAATTAAATAACAATATTTACACAATATTTTCTTAACTTTTGTGGATATCTCTGAACACCGGTAGTTTAACCGGTCAGGTAGGTAAGGTGAAGAGTTAGAATAAGATGCCACCAAGCTTCATTTTATATTTCAATTACGTTTTTTTTTTTTTTGTCATAGATTGATAATCCAAAAAATTTTTCAGTCATGCCGTTTTTCAAGTAGATATGAACTTCCAGATCTCCGGGTATAACTGGCTACTAAATTAATGATATTGATAAGTAAATTTTGCAAAACTGTCGTATTGTTCCTTCTTACCTTTCATCCTTCTTCTCTTCTGCACTCTGTGATTTATCTGATTGACTATAGCAGTACATCCTACTTACCTGTTTTCGCGTGGGCTTAACGGCTAGTTAGATTAGAACTTGAAAATATCTACTAGGTCACTTTACGAATCTGGAACTGTATGAACTGTATCTTGTATGCGCATCACAAATAGAGGTTACTTATCATCTTTGGTCATTAAAAAAAAGTCATTAATTCATTAGCTTGTACTATTGCAGTAGTTTCCGACAACTTTTCCACTATATACACCAGAAAATTCCTAAAAGAAATTTCATTCTCGGGTGGAGACTTTCCATTCACGCATTGAACAGATAAAACTTACTTATCTCTTTTGGTTATAAAAAAAAAAAAAATCATCATTAATTCGTTGACTTATACTACTGCAATAGTTTGTCTTTTTTTTTTCAGTGATAAGAAGATTGGTGGAG
The DNA here is from genome assembly GCF_000183805.2 of Loa loa. Lineage (NCBI taxonomy): Eukaryota > Metazoa > Nematoda > Chromadorea > Rhabditida > Onchocercidae > Loa > Loa loa. The sequence goes on along the minus strand of NW_018108366.1, from coordinate 49,482 downwards.
TCATATCCAATGAATGAAAATCAATTATCCATTTTACAAGTCCTTTATGGTCTGTGACATTTCGAAATAATCAAATAAAAGTTTATTTTAATCCCTATTTTTATGTCACATTTTAAGCAAAAACAAATATATCCAGGAATATATATATGCTTCGATATTATAGCATAATTAAAGCATCTCTTTATTCTAAATAGAAAAGTTAAACTTTCATTTTCTTTTTTAATTTTAATTTATGAGCATATTGGCAACAGTTACTGCGTGATGTTACTCATCATTTGGTGACAATTGGTAAGACTTTTTAATTTATTTATAAAATGAATTTTATCAAATACCTTACTCAATAAATTGATGTGAGTTTTTGTTTGTTTACCTTGTAAATGTAAGAGGAAAAAAAAGGGAAAGTAATTTCACAATGAGAATTTCTTGACTATTTTGAAAGTTTTTTTTTTATTTTCTCAACAAAACTGTAAACATTTTCTTGCCTTTCACTTTTTTCCACCATCTTCAATAGAAATTGTTAGAAAATTCCAATAAATGATGAGTATTTTACATCATTTTGTGTGATATTTAATGGATTAAAATAAATTCACGAATGGTTCAATCAATGATGGAAGAAGTGACAATACATACCGTATGATCCGCTATTGCTGATAACTGAATTTAAAATTAAATTATAAATGATTTATCTGTGATTTGCATTGAAGTTAATGATTAGATTAGGTATTTGAAAGTGGTAATTAATAATTATGGATGTATAACAATTGAATATTAAAGCTAAAAAGTAAATTAGTTATTAAAACTACTAATTGAAACTGGGTGTTCAAAGGTAATAATAATTATGAATATGAAACAATTAAATGTTGAAACTAAGTGGCAAATTATTAAGAGTAGTAATCAAATTAGATGTTCAAAAGTGATAATTAATAATTGTAAATGTGTAACAATTAAGCAATGAAATTAGAAAATAAGTCAGCTATTAAAACTAGCAATTAAATTAGGTATTCAGGAATAATAATTAATGATTTTGAACATGTAACAATCAAATATCGGGACTAAAAATTGGATTAAATATTAAAATTAGTAATTAAGTAAGGTATGGGAACTAGCAATTAAATCAGTTGTTTTAAAGGAATAATTGGTAATTTTGATTATATAACAAATATTAAAACCAAGAAAGAAAAAAGTTAAATATTAAAAGTAGTAATTAATTCGGGCGTTTAAAGTAGTAATTAATTATTAATGTATTTTTACAAAATCCTTAATTCACATTTACCAAACAATCCATTCATAGCTATATGGCCATATATTTATTAAATTTGATAAATTTCGCAATACATGCATTTATTGTGATATTTTCTTGGCTATAAAATTTTTATGATAAAATCTAACTTCAACCAATTTCCATTATCAAAGTTGTTTGTGTTGATTTTGGAAACTGATTACATTCTTTATCATTTCATTATCAATGTATCATAATATTTTTCAAATTTATTTACAAAAAAAAAGCAAATGACAAAGCTATAGTTACCATTGTAACTATTGTAACTATAACTTTGTCATATTCATGAAAATATAAACAGATGACAAAGTTATAGTTACCATTGTAACTATAACTTTGTCATATTGATGAAAATATTTTTCGAATTTTTTGTCATCTCTTTTTACATGAATATATTTTTGAATGTACATTTGTAAATTTAAATTTTTTAAGCAAATTTTTGTTGACAACAATTATGACAGTTTTGTTTTCTTTTTCTTTTTAATTAGTAATTATTCTTAAATAATTGTTATTTTTATTGAAATTTCCAAATGTTTCCTTTTATGTTTCATTTATAACGAAAAGCAATGTAAAATATTTGTAAATTTGCTTTATTTTGATGCAAAAAAGAACAGGTTCATTTAATTGAAACTAATTTAAAAATTAAAGATTGCAAATATTTCTTATCAAATATAAATTTTTGTTCTTTGATCATTTTTATTAGTGATAAATGGAAGAGATGAAAAATTGTTAAATTATACAGTGGAACATATAGGATTGATTTTTATTTTAAATATTAATTGTCACATGTTTCAAATTTAAATAAAATATGAAATGGAAACAAAAAAAAAGGCAAGAAAAAAACGTCATCAGTAATCTATGAGATTTCTTATGACATTTACATACTTGTAAAAGTATGCCGTGGCAATCAATTATCACTAAAAGTAGTCGTTTGATAACAGTTATCAGAAGAAAATTTTCAAAACGTAATTAAACGTAATTAGAAAGAAGTAAAACGTAATTCAAACGTTCCTTTCAAAAGTAATTAATTAGTATATATGTAACGCCATAACTTTCATTCTTTAATCACATTTAATTTTGAAATTTCAAATTATACATCCAAATTTGAATACAAATTTGCTACTCCAAAATAAAAGAAATCATTTTATTTTATTTTTCCAAAAAAAAAATATTATGACTATAAAAGAAAGGTTAAAGATTATGGTATGAAATGAGAAATTGTTGATGAAGTATAAACATTTTACCAAATTCATCGTAATTATTTCGATTATTTTCCTCTGTCATTGGTTTTTTTTCTTTTTGTTTTTGTTTTTTTTTCTTGTTAGTTACATTCCCAATTTGTTAGAGAAAGTTTTTTTTCTAAAATTTAAATTATAAATGAAAAGTGAATAATTTGCCTGAAATTTAAAATGAAAATTAACAAAAGCAGCAAAATAACAAAATATTTTGAATTAAAAAAAAAAAAGAACGTAAAGCAAATTAAAATTTGCTCATTTTAAAAATTTGTAGCAAATATTACAAGTGAGGAAAAAAAAAAGACTTAATACTTACAGTTAACTTTCATTATGATTTCAGATTTTCTTTAAATTTACACCAATTTGGAAAACCATTTTCAAACTTCTAATTAATTGTAATTAATTATAGAGATTAAAAGTTAGGAAAAGAAATCGAACTCATTGATTTGATCTTAGCCCGATATAGATGTTTATTAAAACTTAATTTAAGAGATGTGATATGATAGGATGATTAGATTATTATAGTTCATTAATGAAATAATTCCATAACTGTTTTACAATTTTTTTCTCAAAAATTATTTATTTGAATTTGTTTTCTATTCATATTTTAAGTTCATTCTTCTATTTTTTCCAAAAAAAAAAAAAAATTGAATAATTTTTCTTTTCAAATAAATATTTCATTTTCAATATCAGTGAAAAGTGATGAATTATTGTTTTGAATGTAAGAAATAAAATGTAACTGATAAGGTGTTAACATATCACTGAGAGCTGTACTTAATTCGAATTAAATCACTACTTGATCGCATTTTTTAAGTTTCGTTCGAATTTAATTTTTGTAAATCTTACTTTTTTATAAATTTACACAATACGATATCTTTTATTGGGAATTTATTATTTTTTTTTAATTTTTATTAGTTTTTTTTTACATTTCAAATTTTTCTTTTTTTCTTATAATGATGTAATAATTGCTCCTTCACTTTATCACGAGAAATACTGTAATGGTACAATATTAGCTAAATGATCTTGTCCTGGAAAATGCTGTAATTGTACGGTACAACTACCTAATCATATCTTGGGAAATGTTTCAATGATACAATGTAATTGCTTGACCTTATCCGAAGAGATGATAATGCAACTGTTTGACCTTATCCAAACGGAAATACTGCACTAATATAAAAGAGTTATGCTATTTAGTATTCATTGAATTGGTGTAATATTTTAAACAAATGAATAAAATTAATTTTATACAACAGCATAAAAATGAAATTTGAACAAAAAAAATTGAAAATATAATTTAAAATCTTTAAAAAATTTCAAATTAAAAATTTTTTAAATATTCAAAAAAATAAATATGTTTAACATTTTCTTTCGTTGTTTTTGTCGCATTATATATGCAAATATTAAAAAATATGATAGATATTGAATGTTGACACGGTGACAATATCAGCAATACGTTGACAAGTATCAATTAAAATAAAAAAGGGAAAAATAAGATTAATAATATATTTCAAAGAATGAAATAATTTTAGTAATATGATTATTCATAAAAAAGAAAAATTAGGATTTGCATAATTTGAAAAGTGTATATCAGTTTTATTTATTTTTTTTTCTTTGTATTTTTTTTGTTTTTGTTAATCTTTGAAATACAAAATTTGAAGTAGCAAAATTTTTTCAAACAAAATATTGCATATTTTAAGACTAAGAAATATTCTATTTTGATTTTTATTAATTTGTTGCTGGAATTTTTTTTTTTGAAATTCATTAATTTTGTTTATTTTACACAATTTGAAATTTTAGAAATTAATTGATTTATTTGCATAAAAATCTTCAATTATTCTTATTTATTACTTGAAATAATACAAAATTCAGCAAATCTAAATCAAATTTTAAAAAAAAATGCGAATTTTTTAATACATGTAATTTACATATCGTAAAGATTGAATATTGATCGATCGAAATTTCTGTGATCAAATTCGTTTAAATATTTTATACACTAGTATAGATGCAAAATTCATTCATCTTATTGAAATCAAGTTTTTCAAACCCATTTCGACGACCATTCTAGCATTCATTAAAATAGCACACCACAAACCATTTCGTCATTAATTGGTTAAATTAATTTAAAAAAATTTTTTTTCCTAACTATACAAATTTTACC
>NW_018108366.1:41569-44724 GCF_000183805.2 Loa loa | reverse complement strand
TTAAACAAAAAAAAATTCCTTTTCTCGGAAGATATTTTTTGATTTTTAAAATTTATGTGAATTTGCATACTTGTGAAATTAATCTTTGTTTTTGGTATTTAATGCCTGATAAAAATTTGATTACTGATAACACTGAATTGAAATATTTTAATATTAGAATAGATAATACAAATGAAGTAGGAAATATTTAACTATTCAACTAATATCTAAATGCTAATCAACTAAAATTTCCCAATTTATTGTTGTTAATTAGCTCAATTATCATTTGACAAAATTTCGTGATCAATAATTAGGAAATATTTGATTAATTCAGCAGGAAATGTTTAATTAATTAACCAATATCTGTGTGCTGATTAATTAAAATTTCCCAATCTACTGTTCTTAATTAGCTCAGTTATCATTTGTTGGAATTTCATGATAACTGATACGTAAAAAAATAATATTAAAAAAATTAACAAATTGATATGAAAAATTATTCGATAAAATATAATTTGCTGATAAAAATGATATTGTCGGATGATTTTCATATATTTCGTTTCAATTTTAATTCTATTGATTTAAATGAATTAAATTAAATTAACAAGCTTCTTTTTTTTGCAAAAATGAAATTAACAAGATTAGTTAATTTGTGTGCTTTGTTTGCATTCATTTATTTTCTCATAAATCATTACATTCCTAAGTTATTTATTTACTCATTCATTTGTTTATTTATTTACTTATGTATTTATTCGTTTATTTACTTATTTATGTATTTACTTGTTTATTTATTTATTTATTTATTTATATTCATATATTCATTCATTCATTCGTACATTTATTAATGTATTAATTTATACAATTTCACCTTTTTTCTTTTCCATATTTCTGTCTAGTTTTGCAAAAATTTTCATATTGCTCTGCATGCAATCCGTTAAGATAATTTAGTGATAATAAAACTCTTATGATAGCTAATTATATCAGCACCGTATGATATCAATGCAATCAATCAACCAATCAATTATATAAATTATTAATTACTACTATTAATTCTATTATTTAATTGCATAATTTTTTTCATCCATTTCCATTTTTTTTTTTTTTGTTTTTTTATTACATTTTTTGTCTATCCCACTTTTCTTTCCCATTCCGATTATTCAAATCAAAACCGGAATCTAATTAATCAAATTTATGCAAAATTCTTCATTGATTTTACTATTGTTAACCGGATACGGTTAAACGGATTGCTAATTGCCAACAATTTGCACTTAATTCAATTACTTGCTCCTAATTTCATGCCTATTTTGCATATTATTTTAGTTTAACCTAGTCAGATTATTAGTCTATTTAGATTATTCAGTAAAAACATACTATTATCTTATCAAAAAAAAAATCAATTCAAGTAAAATGATTAACATACATTTGCTTTTCAACTAATTTTTCATTTGTTTTTTTTTTTTGTTTCCACTAAAATATAATAGAATTGTTTGTTTTTTCTTCTTTTTTGATTTCAACAAATATTGTATAAAACTAGAATAAAGACAGTAGAAAAACATTAAAAATGTTATTTCAAGTTATTTGTTTATCGCACCAACTTTGAATCGCTTTTTTTTATTATTTTTTTTGGTTGATCCAAGCAACTTTTTCATTTATGATTATTATTGTATAAATTGAATTCTTGATTTCTCGTTTTCAAGTTTTAAACTACTTACTTTGAATTGTTATATTACAATTGTCAAGTAGACAATTTACAGTTTTAATTAGATAATTAGTACTTAGTTTTGCAGTTGAACATGTGGCTATTTATTGCAATGATACTAGCACATGGTATTTGTGTTTCTTGTATTGAATCACCCTTTGACCCTATGCTATTGTATCAGACCACTACAGTTTCTTATCAAGATGAAGTTGTATCAAATGTAACAGGTTAGCAGTAGTTCTTGAAAATTTAATTACGTCATCAAATATTTCATTGATTTTCTTTCGAGATATACATTTACATGTGCGTATGACCAATGACCCAACAATCCATTTATTTTAAAAATTATGAACTCCCATCTTTCTCATTTATATTATTGTACAGTAAAATTTCATTTAGGTAAACTTCTTTTTGCCAAAAAAAAAAATAAGCTTCATAGGCTTTTCAAGTTATCGTATTGCTTTAATAAATGGATTCTAAATTTCAATATTTTGGTAGCAATTGAATAATTAATAACAAAATTTTAATGATAATTAATATTCAAAAAAAGGAACAAATTGTTGATAAAATAAATTAATCCTTGTCATTTTTATAAAATTCTAAAAATTTAATAATAGATTTTTTTTTCTTTTTCAGTGGAAAATATTAAAGATGGTGATAACACAAGTGCTGATAACAATGATAAAAATAACGGTGTAGTAACATGGGAATGTGGTGTTGATTTTTTAACTAAATTTATCAGTGAATCTAAAATTGATCGAAATTGTCCACGACTAAAAAGTTTGTCATCTTTATTGCAATTAAACAATAATTAGCAATTGAAAAAAAAAAAGTCAGCTATGTAATACATATTGTTTATTTCTTTTTTTTCTAATGAAATAATTTCCAATGAAAAGTTCAAACTTTTTTCAAAATTCAACATTTTACCTATTCTCTGAGAAATACCAATATTTTTAAAATAAGATATGATGAAAAGAAAAAAAATTAATACATTAATTTGTAAACTTTAAAAATGCTTGTCAAATATTGCTAATTAAATGTCAATTTTAGGATTAATTAATCAATGTTGTATTGAACATGATAATTGCTATAATGAACAACGAGGACGAACATATTGTGATGATATTTTTTGCGCCTGTCTTGATGTAAAATATTCATCATTTTATTTTTTATTTTTTTGATTCTTTTTTTTTTTTGATATTTTAAATTTAATCACAACAATGAAGCAAATATTATTCATAAAAAATGAATGAGTGTTGTTTTTTTTTCTTTTTATTCAGGTTGCTACCAAATCTAATCAGGTTTGCCATAAACGTTATGGAAAATCATTCTGTGCACTTGTTCGAAATTTTGGTGAATATGCTTACAACAATGCTGGATGGTTTCTTTTTTTATTTTTTATTTTTAAAAAAAAATTAAATATGAATTGTTTAAAACTTTTTTCTGTTATTTTTTTTTTTTTTAGAAATATATATATTTG
>NW_018108366.1:37339-41173 GCF_000183805.2 Loa loa | reverse complement strand
TTTTTTTTTTAAAAAAAAATATTTTCTATTTCATAAAGACAATAAGCTTAATTTTAATTTAGCAGTATTTAATTTTTCGATTTTTTTTTCTTTCAGTTACCTAAATTGCACTAAATAAGGGACGAAAGACTATCTGTCGTACATATATATATATATATATTTCCTTAATCATTTCTCTCTAACATTATAAAGTTTGCTATAACAAAATTCATAAGTTATTAGAAAAACAAAATTTCGAAAATCCTTCTATGTGTAGAGCTTCTCAATAATTTATCCAATGATTGATTATCATCATTAATGATGATAATCATTGATGATGATGATGATGAAAAATACAGTAACTGCGATCTTTAAATATAAGCATTATTATCAAATATTATTGTCAAATTTAATAATTCATTGATATTTTCAAAAAATATTATAGATTTATAAATTTAGAGAAGAAGTGATGAAAATAAATATCACCAAGAATTTATTCACAGGACGTGACAAGGTAAGCGAATTGGTAATTATTTTAAAATGTTGTCATTAATTAAAATGATGTCATTTAATGTGAAACGTTTTTGTCCTTTGAAAGCTGTCGGAAATTTTATTGGGTAAGCAATTCTTAATGAAGCAAGTAGTTACTAACAAATAATAATCGGATAAGCAGCATTTGAGTGTATAAATTTATTATCTGCAAATAAAAGCAGAAATTTTTTTTGGTTTTAGTAAAATTTCAATTTTCTTTAATTACATTTCATTTCATATATGCCTCACAAATTAGCGCCAAGAATTTTAGCATCGTAAAATATCATACTTTTATTGCTTTTTTGATACAATTTAATGTAATTAGCGCAGACAACTTAATCAAAAAATGGAAATAGTTTTATAATTTTGTTTGCTAATTAATAAAATTGGCTGAAAAAAATTCAAAAGACAATGATAGAATAAAAATTGAAATAATTTAAAGGAGAAATTATTCGCATTTTAATCATTTAATTATTGTTTTATATTATTTGGTCATTAACTCTAGATCATTGACAAAGTAATCAGTTACGACAGAATCAAATAAGCGACTAAGATTTAATAACAGATAGAAAATAAATTCATTTGTCCATTTAATCCAATCTATTTTTTTTTTAATAATTTCATTTAGCTTAAGAATGATAGTTTGATTTGTTAGATTTATGACAAAATTGTAAAATGATATTTTGAATGGAAATATAAATGGTAAACATATTATGATGGTTTTAAAAGATAAACATATGAAGGAAAGGAGAAAGAGAGAGAGAGAGAAATTAAATATGAATTGAATAAAATATTCATAAATTATTGAATTACCATTTGTAGTTTTTAAGTTTCATATTGTGAATGATACATATATTTAATAAAATTTTCAGATTTATACGACAAAAAAATTAAAAATGCAATTAAAAAGGATTGCAACAATCAATTGAATAATCTTTTCTGACAAATATAAATTAACGTTTCCTTTCTTATTTGCATAAATTGTTATCATTTCTTTGCAAATTGTTACTTATTGATAAAATAATCAAAAATATTAATTGTTTTGTGGGGATAAAATCAAAATAATAAATAAAAGATGGCTGATTTTTTTTCTTCTTTGTTTAGACAAAATTCTTACAATATGTAATTAATAGAATGTTTACTTGTTCACTTCTTGACATGTACAATTTATATTCTTTCTCTATATATATACATTTATTGAAAATGATTTAAGTCCGAATGTACAAACCAAGTTTTACAATTACTTATTTATGACAATGGTTCTTGACCGGTTAATCGTTCCCTTGATGAGAATTAATGTATTGGCGACAACGAGAGTTAACCGATGCTTTAGTAACGGCGACAACGAGATCAGCTGTGCTAAGTGGAAAACAGACGAGATTTGTTTTCTATTTTTATTTTTTATCTTTCTTTTCATATTTTGATCCAGAAGAAATCCCGGAGGAGTTCACTGAAATGCACAGTGATAGAAACTGCAAGAATGCCTTTAAATCAATTTCTTTTGAAAAATTCTGATGTAAAAAGCAATTCAGGTAATTGCCTTGCACTATCTTATAATCTCCACAACTTATTTATGCAAAACAAGAGCTTTTTGTTCTGCTTGTGATTAAAAACAAGACCAGAAATAGACCTGTAAAGAAGATACAATCTCAAATATCATGCTGATAAACTAAATTGAATTTTCGATGTTACTTCTAGTTCAACTAATACGTTTAAATGCTTAACTAATACGGTAACAGTTTTGGTTAAAGTTTATTTCCAAATTAACAGAATTGATTATTTTTATACGTGATGATCCATGATGCAAATAAAAAAAAGAACCAAACTAGTTTCCGGTCAAGAAAATGGTTGAAAACCGCTAATATGTGGGTAGCGATCCATCAAGTTTTTCACATAAAATGTGCTTTTCTGATACTCATCTCCTAAAATATACCATAACTCTGATATCCTTCTTACATAAAATGTATCACTCTAACAGCCCTCTCACATGAAATGTATCACTTTGACATCTATCTCACACAAAGTGTATCATAAAAAAAGTATGTCACTTTGATGTTCCCTCCATGTGAGGTATGTTACTTGATACCGTTTTCAAAAATTTTGGTACCATTTAGTATCGCGTAAAATTATCGACTTTTGTCAGTCCAATAAATTCAACTTGAAATGTTTCATTACCCGAGAACTAAAGTTAATGCAACCCATTTTTTATCACTTTTAAAGATATTAATGTCTTGAAACATGCCTTTTTTTTAATTTGTTATTCAAGTTATCATAAATTGAAGCAATCATTTCTGTCCGATTTTCTTCTCATACATTTTTCTATTTCTCGGAGTAAAAAAAAAAACCTCTTTTTCTAATGTTTACCATATAATTTATAATTTGAAAATAATGTAATTATCACCTCATCAACATTCTTCTTATCTCAGCTATCAGAGAAAACATCAATCATGGGTCGTAAATATTCATATCAGTGAATATTAATCATCGGGTCATTAAAATTTAAGTCGGAAAAATCAAAATTCCTAAATTTTCTAAGTTTCATTTGAAAGATCGACTTTTATTATGAGAAGGTTTTTCAAATGTTGTAAATTCCATTTGAAATGTAATTATTAACTGTTGGAATCATTCATTCAGCATTGCAACGTAACTTTATTCGAATTTTACCAATACAGTGCTATTTTGTTTTGGTTAACAATTATTGTTATCAACATGATTGATACTCTAACAGTTACACTTAACTATTTCCATCTTTAAATTTGATAAATTACATCATGGATTGAAAATTTCTCTTATTTATTTGCCATTTAAAAAAAAAAAGAAAACACGTTGTATTTTAAGTGTAGAAATGTATTTTGTTTACTCTCTTAAATAATTTATTTCCATACAATTAATAAAAAAGTAATTTGGTTGCTCAACAAAACATTTGCATCCAAAAAATCAATTCATCCTTATTTGCTTAGCAATGCTTAGCAAGATTGCAAAATCAATTCATCCTTATTTGCTTAGCAATAGATTTTTTATGGTCAAATAAATAAATATCATAAGTAATTATCCAAATAGCTGATGAAGAATTAAAATTACGGAAAATTCATTGTCAATTAAATTGAATGAATTAAATGAATTAAATTAAACTTACTGACTTGAACTGAATGCAACCAAATGAACTGAATAAGTAAATTACGCTAAATCGAACTAAATGAACTAAATGAGCTAAATTAAATTTCTATACTAATTAAATTCGTGGACCAAGTAACACGAATTAAATAAAATGAACTAAATGAAACAAAACAATGAAGCTATATTTTTTCATGAAATTAAATGTTT
>NW_018108366.1:34568-36903 GCF_000183805.2 Loa loa | reverse complement strand
AAGATTGCAAATGCTTAGCAAGATTGCAAATCAATTCATCCTTATTTGCTTAGCAATAGATTTTTTATGGTCAAATAAATAAATATCATAAGTAATTATCCAAATAGCTGATGAAGAATTAAAATTACGGAAAATTCATTGTCAATTAAATTGAATGAATTAAATGAATTAAATTAAACTTACTGACTTGAACTGAATGCAACCAAATGAACTGAATAAGTAAATTACGCTAAATCGAACTAAATGAACTAAATGAGCTAAATTAAATTTCTATACTAATTAAATTCGTGGACCAAGTAACACGAATTAAATAAAATGAACTGAATGAAACAAAACATGAGCTATATTTTTTCATGAAATTAAATGTTTATAGTAGTAAATCAAAAAGAAAAAAAGATCTGTTCTATAAATAAGTAATTAAGCAAAGCAAGAAAAAAAACAAAATTTTCAATTGAACATTTAAAAAATTCGCCTTAAAATTACTGAAAAAAAATTCAATTTTCATTAAAATTTTTAATAGGAAATGAACAGCAACAGATAATAAATGCGATGATAAATTGATTGCAATTATCAAAATGAAGTAATCATATATTTATGCAAAAAAATACGAATAAATGAAGAAAAAAAATGGAATATTATTATGTAATTTGTGAAAAGATTAAGTGAAGCGATTAAAATTGGTTGGTAATAAAATAAAAATTTTTTTTAAAGAAAGAAAAATTGCGTAAAATCTTATGGTTCACTTTTTTTTGGCCATTATGAATAGTAATTTTCTTCAATGATAGTCCTAAAAATATAATTCTGTTTTTTCTAATGTTTTTCAAAGTTTTCTTTTTTTTAAACGAAAAAAATTAATTAATAAAAAAGATTTTGTGGAAAATTAATATTGTTTGAAAACTTTTTTTCGAATTTTTTTTACACATCTTTTTTTTCAAATAACTAGAAAGAAGAATACTGTAAGGATTATATTATGCGAATCCGTAAATTCGATACTTCAATAATTAGAATGAGTAGCGTTTATTTTTCTTTTTATTTTAGGAAACCCAGAAATTTGCATTTTAATATTGGATTTGAAAAAGCTACCAAAGAATTCGTTTACAAATGAATTTTCTATTAAGAAGGGAAACTGAGTAATTTTTCTTCGAAAAAATATATTATGTAATACTAGAAAGTGAAAAAAAGATTTGCAAAATGTTCCGAAAACTCCAAAAAATGAGAAAAGAAAATTTCAAATTACTCAATTTACTTAACTATTCGAAATTTATTTTTAGAAAGAATCTTAGTAGCTGTAAAATTTTCAAATTCATTTGAATTGATTTGTTTTGTTAATTAGTCTCTAAGATTATTATTTGATTAAAAAAAAAGAAGAAAAAATGAAGAATAAAATTCTATCCTTTAGAAGTAATGAAAGAAAATACTGATTGAATCATTTAAGAAAATTTAAATTGTCTATAAAGCTGGCAGACCAGACTGTTTAAACCATTACATTGTTTGAGCAACATCAACATTAGAATTATATAAGCGTCCACTTTTGCTCCTTAATCAAATTTTTTATTGAAATTTAAATCATATTGGACAATACTGCAACCTCCATTGGTTTTAAAAGCAATGAAATTACCAGAAAGGAAAATATTTCCGGTATCGAGCATTGAACTGAGTGTCAAGCATTGAACTTCTTTTGGCTAAACTATTTTGCATCTAAAACGATTTAATGATTCTTTTCAACAGAGATATATTCACTGCCTTTTTTGGGAAAAGATGAAAGAGAAAAGTCGAAACTCCCAATTTTGATCAGACCTATTTCAACATTGAATCTATTTAAATATTGTGATGAACAAATTTCTACAACACATCTAACAAAAAAAAAAATACAAAATATTTGGATGAGAATTTTTATGTTTATTCGCTAGTAAGCAGCATAATTTTGACCAAAATAGTCTAAAAATTAAGGATTTTTTAAAAATTCATATTAATCCAAAACATTTGGATGAGAATTTTTATATGTGTTCGCTAGTGCACAACATGATCAGTGATCTTTGATAGCAATCAATATATCAGGTCGATTCGCAAGTGTTGACATGCGTTGATCGTGTAGAATTGTTTGCTTTTAATACTAGTTGAACTGGATGCGGTTGTTTTTATTCGACGAGTACCACTACTTTTGGAACTACTCCTGATAGTAATGTTTATACTACTGTTATTTACCTTAAAACCTGTAGTATTGAAACTTCTACATTGGAGCTATTACATTGAAATTTCTCAGATCTGTCAACGATATGGAACTTTCATTGAATGCAAATCAACTGTTGGGCAACTCATTGGTGTGAGCTCAAAA
>NW_018108366.1:28626-33622 GCF_000183805.2 Loa loa | reverse complement strand
ACAATAGGATGATATCCAGAATGATGTCGCGACAAAATGGAGAGAATTAGAAGATCAGGATTACTGCTCTTGTTAGTAATAAAGCAGTTATGTTTTTGAAAGAATGACTTACTGAATACTGATTGGTTATGTGTTCGAGGAGTATAGCTCCTATCCTTTATTGTTGTTCGAATAACAAATACAATAAAAATAGGTTAGAACTGATTTCGATTATAGTAGAATGAAGTCCAAATTGATAACGTAGAATAACGGGAGAAATATTGAAGTAGCAATTCGTAAACGGAGAGGAAATAAATTAGGATTGTATTGAGTAGAGTTGAGTGGCGACGTGCAGAAAATTAACACTGGATCTTGTTAGAGTTCGTAGGGTTTATATATGGGATGTGTGAAGAGGAACAATCATTACATATTGACAGTATTCTCACAGATGCAAAAGAAATTTACATATAAAGACAGTTTCCTTTACAAAAAATTGCATAAAAATTATTTTATCTGATGTACAGCTTTCTCACCATTGTATACAAGATTTTGCATGGGATAAACCCTTTACAAATTAGTTACCATATATGCACAAATCTTAACATCAGAAAAAGCACTTTTAGTAGATTAGATAGCTGACTCATGACTTTGAGCATGAGGAAAAAATAAATGTAAGTGCGAACTATTTGAATGAATAATTTCACGATATAGCTATTTCGGTTTTTCCGACAAATAATACCAGTAGAACAATGGGCGAAATTTGTAAGTAATAATATAGTGAACTGGGAGAAAATAAATGAAGAGTGTGTTGCCGACCAACAGGATTAAAAAAAGAAAAAAGTTTATATAAGGAATGTGTGAAGAATTTTTTAACAATCATTACGAATTGGTAGTATTCTTACGGCTGCAAGAGAAATTTACATATTAGTTTTCTTTATATAAAGAGAAAATTGCATAAAAATTGTTTGACCAGATGTAGAGCTTTCTCACAGCTGTATCCAAGATTAGTACATAGGATAATACCTTTACAAATTAGTTACCGGATGTACGCATTCTTCAATATCAAACAAAGCATTTTTAGATGATTTGAAGATTAGACAACTGACTCATCACATTAGGTGTGGGGAAAGGTTTTATATTTTATTGTTTAATGTGATGAATCGTTCATCTAGGAAATATTCTGTGCAACAAATACCTTACGTTTTAACATAATGCAATTTTTTTTCGGCTCTTTCGGCACCAGAATCTCTTCTTCTTTCTTCCTATATTTTATTCCACACTGGCTTCTTGAATTGGTAAGCTCAATAACCTTGTGTCATTTTAACCATTTTCGCTGAGTTCTACTTGTGCTCCACTTACTTCTGGCATCGATAGACATGATGATTCTTATTTTGATACTTCCTTTTGATGCTTCTCACACCAGAATTACTTCGGCTTACTTCCTATACTTGTTTGTTCCTTATTCACTTCTTGAATTGGTAGTTTGAACGAGCTTGCGTCATTCTGATCAATTTCGTTGAATTCTACTTGCTCCCACTCACTTCTGGCGCTGATGGATCTAATGGTCCAATTCATGTTGAGATTTTCTTCCGCGGACGAAGTCTCTTTTTTGTTGGTTACGTGAGGGTACAAACTCTTCGTAGTTCACTCACTTTCGATAGGAGGGTTTGGTTGGAATGCTTAGTTGGCCTTAGTCTTTCTAAGACGTTTATGCGTAATTAGGAATAGGGATATGATGAGTGCTGTCGGAAAGTTTCGTTTGTATGTGTTAATAACTAGAGAAAGGTTTATTCAGTAGTAGAAGTTGTCGTGGATTTTTGTTGAAATATTTTGCAGTCAGTCAATAGTTGGAACAAGCAGGGGAATTCCTACACGTTGGTTGTAGAGGGGAAGAATTGAGGTTACTTGGAGTATTAGCTGCACCAAGTTTGATGTGGATGATGTGCGTGTGTCGTAACATTGTGGACAAAGGCGAGAGTTGATTCTTTATTGGTAAAGGGTAAGGTCACAAAAACGATACGATACTGCTAATAATGATGAAAGGAAAAGAAAAGGAATCAACCAAACTGCTTGAGCGTAATGAAAAACTGATAAAAAAAACTCTCTCGGTAACACGGAATACAGCTTATATACGGAAAAAGTGGGAGTGGTTGTTCCAACTATTTAACAGAGGTGATTTAAAACAAAGATCTAAGACTTGATTGATGATTGCTTGGACAGATAATTTCTTATACTTTGGTCTTTTGTGAAATTGAAATTCGCGACAGAAGTATAGCAACTATTATAATATAATAGCATTTGATAGTGAAATGAAAAGATGGAATAGGGTGATCCGGTCCTTTTAAAAACGCCGTCAACCGTTGAGTTGAGGGGGACCAAGGAGGCACTGATTTGATCTTCGACCAAGAAGGTTTTTAAGGATGCCAAGAATGCGTTTATTGGCGCCTTTATATTGTCGATAAGTGGGTTGGGTTTATGATAAGAGAATAGATTCATAAAGTCTTTACAAACCCGACAATAATTTCACAATTGCAAAAGAAATTACATTTTTTATAAAAAATTAGATTTCTTTGTACGAAGAGGGAATTGATGGCAATCGTCTTACCAGACGTACAATTTCACAGTTTGCAGTAAATTAGTTAGCGTGTGTGTGCAATTTCAATACCAAAGAAGACATTTTACAGATTTAGATAACAGGCTCATCACTTTGGATATAGAAAAAACGTAATATATGTTTGTTGTATAATGTGATGAGTCTTTATCACGGAAATGGTTTTTACAGCAAATTCTTTAGCTGTTGAACGCATTACAATTTCCTTCGGTTTTTCCCGATAAGTGCATTTAGCACAAGAACAATGATTATTATAAGAAGAAAATGTTTTGGCAGTGGAAATAAGCGATGAGAGCACTGCTAAGAGCCTTGGTTCCATTGAATGAAAAAGGGGAGCGAAAATTGAATCAAATCTGACAGAGTGCGAATAGACCAGTAGGAAAACGAGAAGTAAATGAGTCGTTGACATGTCGAGCCATAAATGAGGAGTCAGAAAATGAGTCCACTCTGCTCCTTGATCTTTTTATAGCGCAGACCAGTGAGTTTGGCTTCTAAAATTCCACACATAGTATGATCTTTGAACGTTAAACAGAGAATGATTAGTTTAGTTTTTCTGATAACTGCATGTGGGGTATTAATCAAAGGTGACAATATTTCGTCATAAATTGGCATAGTTATAAACGAGAAGTTCTTCACAATGTGCTGACGTGGAAAATGTTAGACAAATGATTTAACTTGAGATAATTTATACACTGAAAATTTGCATTATGACTTTTGGAGTTTTTCCGACAATCCGTCCCTCAAACATTCTTGATATTGACACATCCAAGTTCTGTTTGTGGCTCCTCGAATTATATGAAACTTATATGAACGAATTATATGAATTGTCTATCCAGTCAAACAATATAATGGCTTAAAAGAGTCTAGTCTGCGGTTCTATAAACAATCTTACAGTCATTAACAAATCTTTTTTCTATATTTCAAGAAACTAAAAATTTGAGGCGCAGAAAAATTGAATTCAAATACAATCGAAAATTTATAAGCATGTATACTATAACGCCGTAGACAAA
Organism: Loa loa; assembly: GCF_000183805.2. Taxonomy (NCBI): domain Eukaryota; kingdom Metazoa; phylum Nematoda; class Chromadorea; order Rhabditida; family Onchocercidae; genus Loa; species Loa loa. Next base: position 30,022 of record NW_018108366.1, on the reverse strand, counting down.
ATAAGGTAAGTTTAATAGTAGAAATCATATAAATTGTTACTGTTAATCATAACTTTTGCTAAATAGAAATCCATGCAAGGAAATCCGAAAAAAACCACAAAAATTTTTTTTTTTTGCAGTTTAATACTAAGAAGGAAATGTGCATTTTATCATTGAACCGTTTTGAGCAGCAAATATCACCTTTTCATCAGACGCTATGATTTTAATATGGTTTTGAAATTATGGAAAAAAAGTATTTAGGTGCTTATAAGATTCAAGTTGAGCGGAGCAGGCTACAGGAAACAACCGAAAACACTTAAGCATTTATGCTTAATCCAGTTGGAATCTTTTTATTACCATCTTTCTATTATCATTTTTTGATGTTAATTTACGATAATCGAAGTATTACATGCTTTTATAATGATTAACACATTTTATACAAAAGTGTGTAATACATTAATTTTTATAAATTAATGTCAAAGAATGAGCAAATCTTTAAATTTTGCACTTAGTGTCCACAAGTTCAGCTTAAATTTTTCTTGTCAAATCAGTCTGACTAGTTTCTAGAAAGTTATATCAAAAATCGTTTCTGGAAAAATGAATTGAGTTGAAATGAAATAAAACCATAAAAAATGTTGCGAGAATTTTGCATAAATTTTTTTCCACAGTGCAATATAGCAGCTGAATTTAAATATTCAGTTTAAAGGATTAAACAGTGATTGCAATTATTAGATTATTATACGTGAACGTAAGTGCGTGCACATATGCACAAATACCAGGATTTGTACACATGAGAATTCATACCGGGAAGAAGCCGTTCTCTTATCGGAATGCAAGATGAATTTCACCCAGTCATCGCATCTGCATACACATATGAGGATTCATACTGGTGAGAAGCCGTTCTCTTGTCGTTCTCTTGCGAGAAAAACTTCGCCCTATCAGAAAATATGTGAAATCACATGAAGATTCATGACAATATAGATTCAACTGCACCGTATGCAATAAAGGAAATCCTATTTGAAATCACACATGAAGAATCACATGATGGGCTGATAGACGCATTTTAAACCGAAATATGCATTGTCATTTTGTTATATTTTCTATAAGGTAAATTCATTTTTCCTTATTGTATTAGCATTCTATTGCTTTATATGTATATTAGTATTGTTCCTCTAAGACTTATTTAATATTCTCTTATCTTAGTGAATAAAATTTCCCGTTTCGTGGCTACTTTGCATCTTACTAAACAGCATTTTCATTATTAATGCATATATGACAAGCAGGTAACTTGCATGCCATGCATGAAGGATTTCCAATTAAGTGTTACTATTACTAAATTAGTGATGAAATGATATTGTCTCATATAAATTCCTCACTCAATTATTGCACAAACAACATGGAAGTAAATTTTTAGCAA
>NW_018108366.1:21673-27820 GCF_000183805.2 Loa loa | reverse complement strand
TGCAATTTTGAATCTTTGTTCAGAGACATATATATCAAATGACATTCGAAGCTAAAAGAAGCATTAAATCAAAAGAAGTCAGATGGTGAAAAATTTTATTATTATTATTATTATTATTATTATTATTATTATTATTATTATTATTATTATTATTATTATTATTATTATTATTATTATTATTATTATTATTATTATTATTATTATTATTATTATTATTATTATTATTATTATTATTATTATTATTATTATTATTATTATTATTATTTAATTCTAAATTCCTCTTTTCTTTTCGTTCACGGATTTTTGATGTTAAATAAATTTCATTTCAATCTTTGTACTTTCGTACTTGAAAAAAAAACTATCGTAGTGAGTTTTGAAGTCTTCACAGTTTTTTCCCATTGAAATTAAAAAAAACAATAATAATGATTAAATTTTTTTATTGATAAGAAAAAATTAAAAAGGAAAGACATGTTGAAGCGAATGAATGAGTAACATTTGAAAATGATATTTTATTTCAGTTTTTTTCTGATTTGTAATTTTCAATAATAATTATTAACGAAATGTGTAGTGCGTAATTCATATATCGGCGATATGAGAGGCGGGGGAAAAATGAAGGAAAAAAATAAAATGATTGAGTGAGGATGAAGTTGATGATGATGATGATGATGATGATGATGATGATAGATTCGGATGAAGATGAGGATGATTGAGGCGGTATATTCCAGAAAGAAGATCAATCCATTATACCTTCCTATTTTCATTGTAAGTTTTCTGCGAACATCTTCCATAATTGTCATCCGATCATCATTTCGTCATTATTCATCAGATGATCGTTGCATGTATCATTAAGATTGTCAGTGGGGAATTCATTTGATCATATTTTCCATAGATTTATATTAATTAATTATTTCGATATTTTGGTGATTGATTTAGTTATCGTGGATGTTTCTATTGCTATTAACAAGTAAACAGTTCAATTATCCGTTCTATTATTTTTATTTTTGTTTTAAGAATTAATTAAATTTATTCATAACATTTTCAAGTTATTTAGTCCAATATTTGTTAATATATATATTTATAAATGTTTTCCTTTTCTTGTTTCTTATAGTTATTATAATATATAAAATGATTTTAGTCTTTTAGTAATTTGTTATAAAATATTAAATTTGAAAAAAGAAACAAAGAAAATAAAAATTTTTTGCTTTCTTCATAGAATATTTATCGTTTTTTATTCGAAAATAGAAAATGTATTGATGCTAATAATTAATAAAATTAATAAGGAAGGCAAATTATATTGTTAAAATATATTTCCATAAAAACGAAGTATTTCATTTCGTTTTTTTAATTAAAATTAGAAAAATTTTCGATCTATTTTCCTTAATAATATTGAAATTGATAATACTAATTGTATGTTCAATTTAGGTAATCTTTGTGCTATTGCAAATTGTACATTGAATAACTTTATCGAATGTTAGATAAAAATTTGTATATATTTCAAGATGAAATATCAGTAATCAAGAAAATTTCCAGGAATTATTATACTATGAAAAATAGGCGATGAATTATTTGTTTTTCATACGAATGCTAGCAACGGTAAATAATTTGTTGAATAACTTATTGAAAAAAAAAGTGGAAAATTTGAATAACTCAAAGTGCTTCATTAAAATTTTAATTTTTTAAAAAAAATGCTAAAAAAAGAAGCAACAAATTTATTAAATTTTGATTAACAATTTATACATCAAATCTTTATTTAAGAATTTTCTATTTTTTTTTTTTTTATTTCCTTTTGCCATCGTTGTTCACATTATCATTGTAAAAAAGTAAACAAGTAAACATCCTTTTATCCATCAGCTATCTTTGTTTACATTATAATTATAAATGAATAAGTATATTTTCAAGATACTGTTACTAGTGATGGATTATACAGTAGCAGTACGAATTGATAATGATATTATTGGTGATCCAGATATCGAATGTTTAGAGGAAGAAATTCGTATTTTTGTTAAAACACGAAAAATATTTAATGGTAATACTTTTAGCTTAATTTATTTAATTAATAAAATAAAACATGAAATACTAATATTTTCCATATTATCATTAATAATTTAAATTAAAATTGAAAAGATCACTTCTATTAGTCACATTATTTTTGATTATTAGTATATTAGTATTGAATTATAGAATTAGTACTCTATCATTGCTATCTGCTAGCATGAAATTACATCTATTTGGCACCACCAAAACAATTTAGTGTATACCTTAATTACTAATTATGAATCACAATTAGTAATATTGAAACTATATTGTATATACTGTTATAGAGAAATATCATAAAAAGGAAAAATTCTGGTAGTTTGAAAGTAATACTTATCAAAAGAAAAACCTTAAAATCAATCAATAATGATATCTTATCACATTCTATGCAATTAAATGATTCAATGATCTTCGTATTTTTGTTTTCTTTCAAGAAATTATAAATTTTTTTTGAAAATTTTCACAGGTCGAATTTATGCAAAAGGAAAAGCGGATAATCCAGCATGCATAAAGGATAATTTTGCTCAAGAGAGGACAACAAAACCACATATGTTCCTAAAATTTGGAACATGTGGCATGAAAAGCTTACGATCCGTAAGTTAACCGGAATAAAATCTCGTTATCCGGTTTATTTATCACACGTAAACACTACAATTGTCCAATATAATCATATATAATTAATCTTTTAAATGGATTTAAATGTGTTAATTTAACAAAACTAATTTAATGACAATCAGTTGGGAGTTTGACAGTCAACACTTTGAAATTTATGAAATTTTGACTGTCTGAATTATTTAATCATGACCAATTAATAATTTATAATCAATTTGAAACTTTTAATACATTCATTTAATTGTGTTTCAACTGGTTGTTAAACATTAGGTCAAAGTTCATCTTTTTTTTTCTTGGAATAAATAGATAGTAATGAGTATGATATTATTGTTGACATAAGATTGTCATATAATTCTGTAAGTGATAATAATTTAATGATACGACAATTTCAATTTCATTCATTTCAATTTAAACTTTGAATAATTTCAAGTTTTTGAAATTATTTCAGATTGATCCACGAGGAATGTATTACGGCATTACGATAGTTGTTTCATTCCATACGGTTTGCTTAATTAAAATTATCTCAACATTTTGCTAAATTATTCATAAATTTTTAAAAAAAATTTTAATTTAATTCTTTAAAATTGATTACAAATCAAAAAAAGTTTCATATTCCGTTTTTCAATTCATTTAGCATTTAAAATAATTGTTCATTTAATTAATATAAGATTGATGAAATTGCTTTGCATATTTTAATCAATAAATCTAACTTAATGTTTTCAGTTATTTATTACAAAAGTTGACCAAGCATTTCATGTCAAATGTTTTTTTGAAGAAGCTAGCCATGGACTTACAGCTAAATTTGGTGTTAGGTATATTTTATTAAACTTACAAAGAAAAAAAAAATCTAACAAATTTTAATTATTAGAAAATTTTAGAAATAGAAAAAATCAAAATTTAAATTTGGCAAATTTCAATTCAAACAAATTTACGAATGAAAATTTTTCTTTTCTTTAATGTCAAAAATAATTTCATTCCGCAAATATGAATTGAAATTATTATATAATAAATATATATATTGCTAAGGAAGGAGTGAAATTTGAAATTTAATCTTATTGACAGATATAATTATAACATTCATTCTTTATATATATATCCATATATGACTATGAATTAAATCCTTAAAAAGTAGGTCAAAAAGAGAGATAAAGAGAGAGAGAGAGAGAGAGAGAGGGAAGGTAAGAAAGAAAAAAAATTTTAATTTGGGCCATATTTCCTGCTTCCTCTTTTATTCCTCGTCCTCTTTTTAAATTCTTTTTTTTTTTTTTTTTGTCGTTTTTCCTATTTTCATTATTCAATGGTACTCTTTTACTCAATTCAAACATTATATCAAAAATTAAATATAACAATAATCAGAACGGTAATTGTGCAATTAAATTATTATTGATTAACTTATATGCAAAATAATTACTGTATAATATTTCAAAAAATTTTTTAAAAACAAAATAGTAATACATTAAGGATTTTTATTTGTACTTTTTTTTTTTGTTACTTTTTCTGATTTAGACTAATCATAAATATGTACCTTATAAAAAGTTGTACATATCATTGATGTTACAGTAATTAGACAATGATAAAACATTGGGATTTTTAATTTGTTGATAATCTAAATTATCACAATTAAGCTAACATAGATTTATCAATAATTTAAGGTATGATAATTAGGTAAAATAGAAATTCATATCATCAATGAAATGAATGATAATTTCAGCATGATAGCAACGACAGAAATGGAAGCACGTCATCCTATTCCAGGTTGCTCTTACAGTATCCATGCAAGTAGTATTGATGATCTTGAGTCCGGTAAACCTGCTGGTCCAATAATTAAATATGCACGAATCGGTGATCGTGTTCTTCATCAATGGCATTGTGATGATCGTAAGCAAATTTTATTTTTATCATACCTGATTGAATCATCTGGGATTGTTTAATTCTAAGAGTTAATTATCACTCTTGCATATTAATTAAGTTATAAAAGTTTTGTCATTTGAAAATTTATCAATATTAAATTGATAATAATTTGATCTTATCAATATCAATAATTTAGAATCATTTGTAGGATTATTTACTACCTAATTTTGCGAACTAATTATCATTTTTCCATATTAATTAAGCTGCCAAAGTTCTTATCAGTATTATAGATTGATAATAATTTGGTCGTATTGATATCAATAATTTGTATTATTTGTAGAAATGTATGGAATACTTATTAATAATTGCTATGTTACGGATGGATTTGGTAAACGTAGCGAAGTTATTGATTCAAATGGGTTAGTAATAAAATTTAATTCTTTTAAAAAATTCATAAAATGTTTTTACTAATTAATTTAGAAATTTTATAAAAATTTATGACGGATTTTTTCAAAAATAATGAAAAAAAAAAAGATAATACAGGTGTTCGGTTGATCCAATACTCATTACCGGTATACGATATTCAGCTGATTTGCAACGAGCTTATGGTGAAAGTATGGTATTTAAATTTGCTGATCGACCAGGTGTTTGGTTCTTTTGTCAAATTCAAATGTGTATGAAAAAAGAAGGAATGTGTAATGGAATTACGGTAAATTGTTTGGGACAAAAAAAAAAAAATTCTTTTTCAATTTATTGCCAATTTGTAAAGTTTTTGTTAAAAATTTTTATTTTCATTTTTTTAAAATATTTTAAACATTTTTTGAAAAAATGTTAAAAGAAACGACGAAAAATATAAAAATGAAAGAGAAAATGTAGAAATAACGAAATAATTTTAATTATTTAAATGGAAAAAAGAAAAAAGATAATTTAGCCGCCATCATGTGCTCGACAAATTGGTAACTCTGCATACAGTATAAAAGAAGAAGAAAAAAATAACCAAAAAGTTTCCGGACGGATAAAACCATTTTCATTAACATCATCATCAATGAAATTAGTAAAGGAAGGGCAAAGGTCGAAAGTTGGAAATTCGGAAAATGAATTGGGAAACGTTGAAGGATCAGTGGATGAATATTCAAGAGAACATGCTAGGTTTAATTTGTGAAATTTTTGGAAAGATTTTAATTATTAATTTAAAAAAAGTCTTTCCTTTTCCTTTGAAGGATGAAAGACACTTAACTTTTAATTTTTGAATTTGCGATGTCAGTCAACTTTTTGTGTATTTGTGCGTATGCATGTATCTATGTATGTGTGTGTGTGCGTGTGTGTGTGTGTGTGTACGTGTGTGTGTGTCTGTGTGTGTGTGTGTATGAAATTTAATTAGTTAGAATTATTTTTATGCAAACAATTAATATAGCAAAAACTTTTTATTCAAACTAAAAGATAATTAAAATTTTTACATTTTGTTAAATTCAATAAATTCTTTTTTGTAATTTTTTTTTTTTAAAGACCTTTATCTGTATTTGGTCCAAGCAATGGGATTGAAAATGAGGAAAGCTATGGAATTTATGATGAATTAGAATTTGCCACTTTGGCGCAAAATGGTCCAGGCTATGAACATCCAAGAATTGTAGCAAAACAAAAGACATCAAC
>NW_018108366.1:15806-21097 GCF_000183805.2 Loa loa | reverse complement strand
GTGTGTGTGTGTGTGTGTGTGTGGGTTGTCTGTGTGTGTGTGTGTAATGAAATTTTAATTAATTAGAATTATTTTTANGCAAAACAATTAATATAGCAAAAACTTTTTTAATTCAAACTAAAAGATAATTAAAATTTTTACATTTTGTTAAATTCAATAAATTCTTTTTTTGGAATTTTTTTTTTTTTAAAGACCTTTATCTGTATTTGGTCCAAGCAATGGGATTGAAAATGAGGAAAGCTATGGAATTTATGATGAATTAGAATTTGCCACTTTGGCGCAAAATGGTCCAGGCTATGAACATCCAAGAATTGTAGCAAAACAAAAGACATCAACAGCAGTAACAACTAAAGCTGTTATTTTTTTTTTCGCTTTTTTTTTTAACAAAAAAAAAATCAATAAATGAATAAAATCAGAAAAAATATTCATTACTGTAAAATTTATTTCATTTTTAATTTTTAATTTGTTTTTAATTTATTTCATTTTTTTTCATTTTTATGAATTTTTTTAATATTTAAAAAAAACTTTCATTAAATATTAGTTTTATTTTAGGAATTGGTAACAACAATTTTCGAAACAACTGATGAATATAACGTTGAAAATAAAGAAATTCAAAAACTGACTGACAAAAGTAATATTTATAAATCAAATGAAAAAAAAAATTGAAAAAAGGAAATTGAAAGTAAAAATATTTTTTAAAAATATTTTAGAAATTAAAAACAAAAATACTTTTCAATTTTTACCAACAATATTTAAAAATTTACAAATGAAAATTTCTTTATAGCAAATTTTAGCAATGCAACAATTCAAATGTATTATCGAATTAATCGAATTATGCTAACATTTAATTGGATAAAAATTGATTTAAATTAAAATTTAATGAGAATAAATTTTAATTTAATCGTGAAAAAGAATTTCAAACAATTTTTTATTAACTATTACTATCTATTTAAGAAGGATATAAAGAAGCAGAATATGAGGATATAACAATTGGATCAAATTTGAATGATTTATTGGCTAATTTACCGGATGAAGTTAATGCTGATTCGTTGCAAAAAATGTTTCATGATTCGGTTGAAAATCGTCGAACGCTTATGCGAAGTTTTGATTATTTAATGGATCAGGTTAATTAATAACGTGATATTTGTTGCAAAAAATTTAATTTTAATAAATGGATGTCAAAAAAAAAAACAGATGAACTAAACAAATTTTGAAATTTTCTAATCAAATTAAAAGAACAAAGAAAGATGCAAATTTTCAGTTTTTTTTTTCCTGATTTTTGAATAAATTTTCAAATTAAAATAAAATTTGTATAAATTGAAAGCGAACAAGAAAAGGCGCAAATTTTTAAGTGTAATTTAAAAGAAAAAAAAAAAGTGTATTCAAAATTTTCAATTCATCTGTTATGGAATGAAAAAAAAAAAGAAGTATTACACTATTATGTGATATTTTAAAAAAAGTTTAAGTTAAACATTTCGGTAGGTTCACGTCATATTACGTTAATTTCAATTGATAGATGAAAGAAAATAAAATGATTGAGACGACAACAATGAAATCAACAATTATGCAAGGAAAATATAGACGAGGTGATAAAATTAAAACAATTAAGGTATTGTCTCATTTTTTATTTCATTTATTTATTCATTTTTTGTTACCAAGTAAAAATAGTAAATGAACGAATTTTCAATTGACAAAACAGTTTGTTTGCACTTTTTTTTTTCAATAAAATTTTAAGACAGTAAAATTTTGTCGTTTTTAAAAGTTTTGAATTAAAAAAAAGAAAAATAGAAAACAATTTCCAAGAAAAAAATTTTTTTTTTTGAATATTCATAGGTATCTTGGGATTCAGCTCGGTTAGCTGATAAACCATTAGTGGAAAGTTCCAGTATTGGTCTTGAAAATAAAAATCATTTGATGATCCAAAATATTGATACAATATCATCATCAATCAATAATGATCAAGGTCCAACATCAATGATTGCTGGCCAATTGATTATCTATGATTTGGATGAAGAGCCACCAAATATTAGCCAATTAAACAAGGAAAAAGGTAATGCTTTGGCTCAATTTAATTAAATTAAGGCTAATTTCTTCACAATAAAAATCATTGATATTACAACAGAAGTTTGCTTCTCGATAATCATATAAACTAGTCAATCATATCAATATTGTTAAATCACTTAATTTAATTTACTGGGAGAAATAGATTGTCACAAATTTGTCAAATGAGCACTGGAAATAATCATAATGAGAATATAATTAATAATGATAATTACTATGATGCCATGAATACTTGCTAATGATGACTATTGTTGAAAGTTGCTAATGATAACTATTAATGACAATCGTTGATGTTGTTGTTAATGAGGTTTTTTCTTTCTTTTCTTTTCTTTTTTTTAATGCAAGATAAAATAAATTTCTGTGATAACTCCAAAATGAATTGTGATAATAATTGGTGATAATTATCAAATGTCCTATGTTAGCAATAGCTAATACAATAAGCAATTGATATTTGTTTCAGTGCTTACAATAAATAGTTGTGTAATTACCAGGAAAGGATTATTTGTTATAGCTTCAAGTTTGGGTGCTATTTCTACTGCATTATTTATTGTTACCTTTTTTATGTATCATCGTTTATCCAAATATACAAAGGTAATAGATTTTTTTTTTTTTGCAATTACATTTTAATTTCAATTTTAATTTTGATTTTAATTTTTAATTTATACTTGTTATTGCAATGATGAAAGTAATGCAACTTTGACAGTCTTTTTTTTTTTTCAGTTTCCTTAAAGGAAGTCGAAAAAAAACTCATCTATTAGGGTATGATTTAGAGGAAATAAAAACTATTCGGAATTTAAGAAATTAGTAAAGAAAAATGGGATGCTCTCTTACATTAATTAATTAATGAAGCAAAATGAGATATTCTTTTACATTAATTGATTGGTGAAACAAAGTGAGATATTCTCTTACACTAATTAATTGGTGGAACAATATGGGATATTCCTTTACATTAATTAATTGATGAAGCAAAATGAGATATTCTTTTACATTAATTGATTGGTGAAACAAAGTGAGATATTCTCTTACACTAATTAATTGGTGGAACAAAATAAGACATTCTCTTACATTAATTAATTGATGAAACAAAATGAAATATTCTTTTATAGCGAAGTTATTGTAAGCTTGTTTCATGAAATATATTTTAAAACATCCGACGTATATTTTTTTAAATAAAACTCAAACTAACCTATTCAGTTTTGTAATTACAATAAAGCATTTTAGATTAAATAATTACGTAATTTCAATTAATCTTGTTATGAAATAGCATCATAAAATGCAACAAATATAACTAATTAATAAGTTTTACTTTTTGAATGCACCTAAAGGCTATTGATCTACCTGATTGTCTATAATATAGTTCTAATCTTATTAAAATACACAATTAATTCATTTCCATTTTCAGGATCATCATTAATCGTACACAACAGCATTGGCAAACTGAAAATGATCGTACAAAACAATCTTGGAATCGATTAATATTATTAAATATTACACATTTCAGTTAATGAACAAACATCCATCTTAATAAATAATTATAATTAAGCCTATAATTATCTGATAACACTTATCAGATCTTCGATTTAAAATATCAAATTTTTATTTCAGTGATTTTACAAGTCAAAAAAAAAACAAGGAATTTCAATTAAATTTACATGCCTAAAAACTTTTCAAATTGTAAAAAAACCCTTCTAGCTTTTCCTAAATTTGATAAATTATTATTTCAAAACCTAAAGAAAAATTGCAAAGACTTAAACAAGAAAATTAAAAAAAATTACTTTTTGATAAAAAGATAATAAACAGTTTCATTGATAAATGTGGAAAAGTGATTTGAAGATAAGCAATGATAAATCACTAACATCACTGATATCACCGATAAGCAATGATAAATATTCCATCTGTTTGCTTCCTTTAACATTCAATTTTGTGGCACTGTTAGCATGACTGTCTAAAATCAATGCAAATCCTTATTATTAGCGCTAAAATAATTAAGAAGTGTTTGAGAGCTTTGGGAGAATGGAAAATTACATTAATTGTAATTTAATTAATTAATGCATCCATAAAAATTCTTTTCTGAACTTCTGCACAAACTTAAATACTTACATATTTTACCAATCAATTCTGTTTGCATATTTATAAGACAATTTCGAAACATGGGAAAATTGCAACGAAGAAACTGGAAGGATGCAGTTGTCACAGAAGTAGTAAATTTCTTATGTGATCATGCAATTGTCACAGAAGTAGCAAATTTCTTATATGATCATGCAATTGTCACAGAAGTAGTAAATTTCTTATGTGATCATGCAATTGTCACAGAAGTAGCAAATTTCTTATATGGTCATACAATTGTCACAGAAGTAGTAAATTTCTGATGTGATCATACAATTGTCACAGAAGTAGCAAATTTCTTATACAATTGTCGCAGAAGTAGCAAATTTCTTATGTGATCAATGAATCAAATTGTTTTGTTTTTCTTAATATACTTCATGATTTACCAATCGTCAATACGGTCTATATATATTTGATAAAATTAATTTACTATATGTATTTTAACAAGCAACTATTGTTATTTTTTCTATTACTCATATTTAGTGCATGCATTTCTGCGTGCATTCACTCACTACAGTTTCTTTTTTTTAACTTGCAAAAAGTGCATGCACCTTATATATGTTTTTCCTCGGCTACATTATTTTTTTTATTTTTCGTATTATTTACCGGAATTGAAGCATTGAAAACGTAATCTTAAGCATATGCATGCACAAACATTAAACCGGAACGTTTAATATTAATGCAGCGGATAGATTTGTTAAATTTCTAAGTCTAATTTCTAAGATAAAATTTATGCAAAAAGCCGCGTAATGTAAATTATTGTAAATTTGATCAGATATGCATTCTATGATGGATTTAATTAGCACCACCAGAAGAGTTTAAAGGTTAATGAAAGCGGCAAGATAACCAAAGATTGAATGAAACAGCAATTTACCATCATTAGATTACGTTCCTCACCAATGGCAGGTGGAAGTTTTTAGTAAACTGTAGAGAATATTTAAGAAATATCGCTTTTACGTATTTCCTTCCTATTTATACATCGTAATACCAACAGCTTTCGTAATTTTAATTATTAATTGTTTCAAAGTCACACTGATGTCACATTGCTTTAATAATAATACAAGGAATATTTAGTAAGAACTTCTAGAAAAATTACAGTACTTATTTCTAAATATTGATTTTTT
>NW_018108366.1:7662-15546 GCF_000183805.2 Loa loa | reverse complement strand
GAAATATCGCTTTTACGTATTTCCTTCCTATTTATACATCGTAATACCAATAGCTTTCGTAATTTTAATTATTAATTGTTTCAAAGTCACACTGATGTCACATTGCTTTAATAATAATACAAGGAATATTTAGTAAGAACTTCTAGAAAAATTACAGTACTTATTTCTTAAATATTGATTTTTTTTTTTTTTTGGGGCTCATAAATGTGATTTGTTTAGCAAATTGTATGATGATGATCATTTGTGCAGTTTAATGATTATGAATTTCAGCTTTAAATAATATTGATTATTACAATTTCTGGAAATGATAAGCTTATGTAAGAATAAACATCGAGCACTTGTAACATCTCCAACTTTCAGGTTACATCTGGATAGCATGCTAAACTAACTTTGGAAAGTGTAAGCGAGTGAATAAATCAAATTAATTGTTTCTTAGTATAGAAGAAAATTTGAAATGGATGAAGAGAAAAATGAGATAAAAGAAAAAGATAAAGATATTACCTAAGGTTACTTCCGTAATCTTCAGAATCCTTGATAAAATTACAGATACAGTAGTCACTATCGATGGAAAATAATATTCCTATTGAAGATGAAATTGTGTGGAAAGAATTTGCATCTTTGATTTATCCCTTAAAAAAATGACGTAGGAGAGGGTAGTAACTTGAAATTTTGTAGTTTAATTTTACAGAAATGTCTTTTTTTAAATCTCATAAATACTTCAGAGAAATACTATTTCATCAACATGAGACAGAGACAGTAATGTTCCAAAAAATGTCTATGGCTAGGACACAGAGCAATAGGGTAGCGTCAAGGGAAATTCAAATGTGTCGCTTGAGAAATTGGAAGTTGTCAAGTATAACACTTGGATAGAATCAAAAAGCGTTTTATTCTGATCAAGTTATACTGCTACATTACAAATCCTGATTACTTCTATATATGAGCTTGGTATTGATTTTTCTTTCCCAACCGTTACAAAGACTGAGGATTGTTCCGGCCTCTTTAATTGTTAACTCGAATTCAGGTTAATTAAACCTTTATTACGATAGGTTTGTTAATACAACAACGAATTCAACAATTACAATTTTGATATGACAAATTAATGACGACAACAATATGAAAAGAAAACCCAATGACGCTCGGCGTCTTCTATCCAACCGATCTCGTTAAAATATATAAAAATGCTTCTGGTATTCATAACCTTCCACTTCCTGAGGATTCTGGTACAAGTCCTGAGCTTACAAAAATTGCCGCCTTTATTAGCACATGTTGAATGGATCTCCTTGCTAGACCACATAGATACAATGGACGCACAATGTTAGGCTTAGCACATAGGCACTATCGCCGATTTTCTTCAACCGTGACAAAAACTGAGGGTTCTTTCTACCTCTCAAACTTGAGTAATCAAATCTTTATTACGACAAATTTATTAATACAACAACGAACTTGCAGTTACGACATCGACACAACAAATTAATAACGAAAACACTAAGAACGAAAAGGTTTAAATTACGCCCGATACCTTCCAATCTACCGACCTATCGAAACGCATCTTTTGATTTGGCGCTCAGGACCTTCCGTTTCTCCGAGTGGGAGAGTGCTTGTACCGTTCATGATTACAAGAATTAGCTTCCTCACGGAGCGCACATTGTGGTAGAGGGTAAGACGATATGAGCATATACAGCAAAGATGTCTGGCTTTCAACAAAGGGAATTATTGTTCCTTTGTTTCCATTCGCGATATCAGCGACAGATATAATGAGGGCACAATGTTAGCTTACATTTCACATTGCAGTAAATCCACACATACAACAAATAATACCTAAGGATATCAAATCAATAACAAGGAATTATTGATTCATTGCTTCTCCTCGCGGTTTCTATCAAATTTTTCTCTCAGGCCTAATTTGAATTCGATCATTATTTTCTAAAGTCTAAATTTAGGCTAGTAAACGTGAAATTAGACTAGACAATGAAAGCCATTAACAGAGAAAAAAACCTACACAATACCCGACTAGACAATGAAAGCCATTAACAGAAAAAAAAACACAGTACCCAACGTCATAAATGAACTGAAACTGCTAACATCTAAAAGCAGGGCAGTACAATCAAATCATTTGTACTTCCAAGTTCCCATAATTTTCCGAAAGCTAATTCAGGAAAAACGATTTAGTCAAAGTATTACATGGCTGAATCTATGAAGAATGCCGGTAAATTACCATAATATCATTACCGTAATATTATCTACTTGGATTTCTCTTTTAACGTTATTTAAAATTGGTCGTTTTATCGGTATTCTGACAGCAAATAAATTTTTACATAGGAAATTTAGTAGGGAGATAAAAGTGCAAACAAATGACAGAAGCAGTGGGAGCAAAAGCATCCTACGCAGAAGAGGGCAGATGACAAAAATACATGATGAGATCAATTACAAAGTGGAGGCTGGTCCTGGCAAAGTTCAGGAAACGGAAAAGATTGGATATAGTTCACTAAGTAAAAACGAAAAGAGGGTTCATTTAATTGCATCTGTGCTTGCAAAAAGTAAATTTTCCGGATCTGAAACGAAATGTACCATTACCCATCTTTGATGAAATTCGAGGTAGTAAAGTTATGAGATAGTTGAAACCCTTTTGCGCTACAGAATTTCCGCGGTATTAACAGGCAAGTAAACAAAAGCGAATTTGTCAAGCTTATTAAAAATATAATTTGGATATAATTAGTGAAATAAGAATCAAAAAATTACTTGTAAAAATTGAAATTTTTGGTGGGAACATTTCATTTCGCTTAATTTAACTAATCAAGTTTAATTTGAAATGATACGAATATCGATCGCCGGTATTTGCAGATCAATTCGCTAATTGGTATAACATCACTCTGTCAGTGAAGTGACAAAATTGCTGGATTTGTCCAGAACCACTGCCATGGAAGAAACCATTAACCATAGCTACAGTCATCAACATTCTGCAGTTGAAACAGTTAATTCAAGAAGATGGATAGGTATAAAAAATGTGGCGATTACTAATCCGTCATGATCACCTATCATAACATTTGCACATTGTTTTATTTGGATAAGTTGAATTTCGAAGTAATCATTGAATGATTCATCCGAGATCTGTGAAAGGTTTAATTTTAAATCATTTCGAAATTTCAGAAATCAGATGAGATGAGATGAGATAGATATTGAGAGTAATATGAAATAATTTTTCAATTTAGAAGGAAATCATACACCAAATGAAATTGATTTGAGAAAGGATTTTCCCAACATTTAATGAATTTTAACCTGGAGAATGGTTGTCAAAATAGCAATCCAATGTTAGAAGCAGGAAACATCGGTAACATTGATAATCACTGAAGCATTTCAGGCAGTATGCTCAGAGATTTCACAGCGTATTAGTGTGAGATCGTGTTAACAGATGAGATGGCCAAATTGGTCGTTTAAGGAAAAATGACCCTTGTGAAAAAATTATTAAACATAGAAAAGAATAATAAAAAGTGAAAAGGACAGCAGTTATACATACTATTGAATGCATATGAGTATGAATAATGTCTACAAAAGCGGTGATATGTCACACATTTGCATGCAGCACCGTTTACTTTATACAGTAAAAACAATAAAATGAAGGGAAACAGAAGCTTACTTTGACTAATTATAGCAATCCTAAACAGTATTGAAAGTTTTGCTTGAAATAGCATAAATTAAGCAAAAGTTTGAATAAAATGCTGCGCAATTGTCGCACAATATATTGTTGATTCCACTAACAAACTAGCAATCTTGCTTGCAGCAAAGTCTGACTCATTTATTCCATTTACTTTTTTTCTTTAGTAATGACATGCTTAATCTGAAAAGATGAAGGCAAGAGATGTCATTCTGCATGATTGCACGCAATTTTCATGCAAAATGCAAACCACAACTTAGTATCGTATCTCTGCTAAAATCTTCGATTCAAGTCAAAGTTTTCAGTTAACTTAACAAATAATAAGTAATTTTCATTTAAGGAAGATGAATGGAACAACTTTTATAAGCAATCGTGTATAATCGATGCAATGATCCATTTGTGACAAAAACGACCAATCATTTTAGCTTGCTCTTATAAGGCGCAATTTTTGTTAAAGAGTGCGTCTATGAAAAAAAGCAAGGGAAGCGGCGGCTTTTTCATATTCATTTTTACGTAATTCTCTCCGATTTACTACTGAAATATGAACTGATGGACTCATTGTTGTTATAGCACGGATTTATTTGTCCATCGCTGCATGCTTTCTTATGACTGTACAATGATATCTGCTGTGACATGCATCCCTGTGTTTGACATATTTGCGACAGTGTTTGTATCATGGTAATAGTGGTGGATGGGAGGAGAAGCAAGCCTTAATGATTTTCAAATTCTTTGGGAATTATAACTTACCGCTCTTACTCATCCTTTTTGGAACAAGCCTTTTGTTTAGTGACAGTTGATAGTGTCAAATTTGTATAGCGTAATAAAGCAAAGTATGTAACATTCGCAGAGATTGAGGACCAAATACTATCCCTATGGTTGTGACTTCTGAGCTGTCGTTATTTTCCTGTCGACATCAAATTTACCGGTTCAAACTTATCGTATCTAATTCACCTGACTCAGTAAATATCAGATACGCTTGTGCTTCAGATTCATCTATTAAAGCTGATTAATAAACTGTTGAGCCTTTTTCAAGATAATTAATGTATAGTTATGTAATTAGCATATGTCATTCACCGTAATTATATGACGTAGAAGGTATAGAAGCATGGAATGATTCATGCGATTCCATTAGCTTTGATTGGAATTATCTTAGCAGTTCTTTGGTGCTTCTACCTGACGTACAAGAACCTGAGAGGAACCCGACCCGAATCCCCATATACTTCCACTTTGCTGCAAGGCTGGGCCAGTAACTTTCGAAAAACCTAGTTGAAGTACTTATTTCTTTTTTAAGCTGTTCTACTTTCAGTTGGCTTAGTGATGCACTACTTATTGTTTGCTTTAGCTTCATGGCGATAGTTCATGTGTGGCTGGTGGTTTTTAGTTGGATCAGTGCGAAGAATTCATGCAATAAAGATTGCGTGCCCTTTGACCCTTCCATTACGTTCTCTATAATAAGCTTAGTGCAAAAAAGAGTGATCTATCCCGAACAAAATCCACATTCAGCATCGTGAGGCGACGTTTTTTGGTTATCAAATAATCACTTATTTTTGATATTTTACATTTCTAAAAATTTTTTATATCTTTTAATATTCTTTTCTATGTACTTTTTTGTAATTCTTCTACAAATGCTTATATGCATTCCTATATATATATATATATATATGTATATATGCGCGTTTTTATCAGTGACCGTTAAATGAACAATTAGTAATTAAGGTTTTTTTAGACTTATTGGCTTAGCTAAAAAAATTCGGGACGTGATGGCTGTTGGTGATAATGTATTATGTGAATGTAAACGGAAAATGATAAGAAAGAGTAAAAAAGAAAGCAAAAAATTCCGCCGAGTTGCATATAATTCCCATAAAAAGGTTAGCGCTTCTTTTTTTTGTGTGCATTGATTTGCCTTGACTTCCTCCCCTTCGTCTTTTATCTATTGAACTTTTTGTAGATTCTTATTTGCGATCATCATAAATCCTTTACTTATTTCCTTGCAGGTTGAAGATGTCATCATGGGAGTGAAAAAATCCTACAGATTGCCAGAAAGAAAATACTGTTGAAATAGTACAAACCAAGAAAAAGCATGTTAAAAGACGTAAAAAGAAAAATGTAAGTGTACTTATGCTAATTATGCAAAACCGAGTTTGATTAAACATTTCGATGAGTAAATTGTTTGCTCGAAGTTGGAGATTAAATATGATGTTTTATGCGTTTATATAGGAACTGCAGATTAATAACCTTATTTAGCATGTTTGTTATAGTCCATTTTACTTTCCATTTGCCCTATTTTATTTTATATCACAACTAATAATCGTTCCATGATTACCGATTATATTGCAAAGTGATACATGCTTGTCTCTCAGTTTGTGATAATGTTTAGAAAACTTTCAACTGATCATAATTTTTCTTTTCTGTTCAGATGAAACAATTGCGACAAGAAGAACTTATGCGGGGTATTGATGAGGATGACATCGAAATTCATCGCTATGAGCGAATTCTTGGTTATAATAAGCGAAAAAGCAAAAACATGCCGAAAGTATTCCGCATCGAAGGGCTCGATTGTACGTGCTTCAGTGTACTTAACAGATACAACTTCTTGCACTTTTACTTTGTTTTTCGAAATTTTATTTATGTTTATGATAAGTTTTTGATTATATCTAAACTCGTTTGAAACACTAAATCTGAAAAGTTGTCCTTCAGTTCAGATTAGGTGTAGTCTATGTTATGCAAATCGATTACTGTTATAGATCTTCTCGAGATGTGTGATTCGAAATCACAACAACATAGCGATGTTGATGGAGAGAGTTGTCCCGACGTGTATAATAATGGAATGTTGAGCGATGAAAGCGATGAAGACAGCAGTAAAAGTAAAGTTGAAAGTAGTGCCTCGACAACGTCCATCCTAAAAAAAAACTTGCCAGGATCTCCAGAAGTTAGTTTTTTGGCGAAGTGAATGGATAATTAATTATGGTCTTGATACATCATTTTTGATCCCTATCATCATAATTGATTCTCGAGAATAATTTCAGTGATTAACCGTTTTCAGATTCAGCAAGATGGTTGTAGTGAAATGGATGAGAATAGCGAGGATGAAAAAGATATTAATATGAACTCAGAAGAAGAAGATATTTATGGTCGCCTTATCAATAAGAAGACAGGAGAATTTTTGCCTTCAAAATTATGTGCTAAAGAGAAGCTCAATGAATTAGAACAAAAAGCCGGGTTACTAGAAACCGAAGAGCATTTAAAATTAAAAAAGTCCTTGCGAGGTCTAGTCAATCGATTGAATGAACATACTTTGGTGGGTGCTGTGAAAATGTTCTCCGATATATTTGCCAGCAGAGGACATAATGGTAAAATTTGACGTCTCCAAGTTAGATTTTATTTTTCTCACTTGTTATAAATCTGCGCAATGTGGACCGTCCTGAACATTCATAGTTGCAGAGGTAAAGCAGTTGCTTTTTTCGGAAATTACAAACAGTGTCGATGTAAGTTATCGCTTACCGGATCGGCTCATCATTGAATATGCAGTATTTATCGCTCTTATTCATACAACTGTTTCTGCAGAAGTTTGTAAGCTATTATTTGCAACGATTTTACTTATGCGATGTCTAAAAAAAGGATTTTAAAAAACTGTTTAAATGATTGAATAAAATGAGTGAACTCTTCTCCAGCTAAAAAATTTTCAATTTCAGTAACTTCAGTTAAACCCTTTCTAAGTGGCTTCTGTTGACTCTAGTTGTTACTTTGCTCCGATTTACAGACCATAAGATTTTCTATATTCTTTCACAAGATATTCTTTCAGCTGCACACTTTGTCGAGAATTACATTCTTAAACTTTTGGAAACAGTTGCTGCATTGCCAGAGGGTAAATCCCTTGAAAACCTCTGCATTCTACTCGCTGAGTTGTATAACTTCAAAGTACTCTTTTATTATTACATGAATGTTTATTATTACATGAATCTTTTATTATTACATGAATACATGAATGAGTACATGAATGTACTCCCTTACATTTATGGATTTTTCAAGATATTTCATCTTAACTTTGGATTATTTTGGAAGATCTGTTTGCTGGGACGGAAAGTATTTTACACTCCGAGAATAGAGAATTATTATGAGTAACGCATTGTGCACATATATATATGTATATATATATATATATATATATATATATATATATATATATATATATATATATATATATATATATATATATATATATATATAGTAGT
>NW_018108366.1:2303-7359 GCF_000183805.2 Loa loa | reverse complement strand
TATATATATATATATATATATATATATATATATATATATATATATATATATATATATATATAAGATTGCGTCGGTGAATTTATCATTAGTAATCATGAGCAAAGTGCTGGTGCTTGAAATAGATGTAAATTGTTGACATCATGATGATGTAAAAATCTCAAATGAAACATTGCTTTGATTTTACCTTTGCAGGTTATCAAAGTCATTGTGATTATAGAAATTATGCAGTGTTTGCGAGAACAGGTCAACGACAAATGTCTTACTTGTTTCAAAGCTCTTTTAAGTTGCAAGTTTTTTTTTTCAATTTCCAAAAAATCAAGATTTTTCATGTGAAGCCAAGTTTTCCCGTAGTTGCCGGTGTACTGTTGCATGCATTTGTTTAGAATTATATGAATAAATGGAAACTGTATATGTTACTTTAGCCCTCGCTTTATTCCTATGACGTTACATTTTTTAGCGTCTTCAAGGTAAAGAGTTAAATAAGTCTTGATCGGTAAAGAGTTAAATAATGTAGTCTTGATCGTTTACTTCCTTCAATTGTAGATTGTGGTAACACTATGAAGAGCAGAGATTCGGATGCTTTGCAGAAATGCATAGTAGAAACACAGTCATTCTTCGCACAAGTTCCAGAAACATCTTCCAAAGCGTAAGTATTTCTGTCAAATGTTATTTGGACCGTTTTATTAGAAGAAGCTTTATTTCTTTTTCATACAGTCCTAATACCAAGTAGACATTGAATCATGCGAAATCTAAGAATAACAGTCTTATAGAATACATAGTTTCCACTTTAATTAAAACTTGCATGATTAACGGAAGTCTTCATTTATTCAAGACACCAGTTGCGGTATATTGTGGACGAGATCAACGCAATAAAGAATATAAATATTCGCAAATTTACGGATATGATAGATTTTGAATTGTATTCTCATTACGTGGACATCTTCCGTGGATTAACGAAAAGTATGATTTATTATTTCCTTGTTTTTATCGTTAAATCTGTAACGTTCCATGTTGTTGAATTGAAAGGTTCTAGTCATCACTTCTTGGAAATTCTAATTACTATGATTTCACTTCATCATTATTGACTCCTGAGGTGTCGAAGAGTCAATTGTTATTAATAATTATTAGTTGTAATCAGCTTCGTCGCTATTGACAGTATTCGATTGCAACATTGAGATAAGCGCAATGTCAGATATGACCAGAATTTCGGGAGTGTAAAGCATTAGAAAAGATGCATTTGGAAAAGTGGGAAAAATAAACTCATTCGGCTAATTTAATCATTCGAATTGTTTCACTACAGAAATGGACAAAGAGAAGGAGCTGCCGATGAGTGTGGATGACATAATGCACATAGGCGAACGTGGACGTTGGTGGCTTGTTGGTTCAGCCTGGTTTCCCACTACTTCAATGTCGAAAAACAAAACTGATGACAAATTAGCTGGAGAACCCTCGAAATTCAGTGCATCCTTATTGCAACTTGCGAAAAAGGCCAAAATGAACACAGCGATTAGGCGTGACATTTTTTGCACTATTATGTCTTCGACGGTAAATCTTTAATTCTGACTACCAACTTTGATTTTACTGTTATTGAACTCTCACTACTTTCTGATCCACTGTAAATTTAATCTTTAACTAATCTTTACCATATTAAATTATCCCAGATTCATTATAAACCACCCAATTTCAGAACGAAATGGATGCATTCGAAAAATTGTTGAGACTTTCTTTCAAGGGACAACAGGAAAGAGAAATAGTGCACATTTGTGTTCATTGTGCGTTGCGAGAAGCCACTTATAATGCATTTTATGCTGCTGTCATCGATCGCCTGTGCTGTTATCACAAACGTTTTAAGGTATTTTTTTAAAACTTCAATTTTTTTTTTTTCATTCTATTGGACCAATAACAAATTGATGGTTAGAATCGAAAGATACCTTGTTTGTTTGCTTAATCTTTTTCTAAAAAAAATGCAGTTCGGAGAATTTTCTCTTCAGAATTGTATTTGGTCATATGATATTAGTTAATCGTTGCTTTAATAGCGGTTTTTGCACTGGACTTCTCTTTGTCCTGTTCGCATAAAAGGGAATTTTTTGTAGCAAAGTATACTTAATTTGAAATTTAAATTTAAGATAGCTACAGGTTCTTATATAGTTTCTTATGAGATTTTGAATTCCAAAAGTATTTTAATCAAAGATTTGCAGGTAGAAAGTTGAGAAAATTTTGTTTCAGCTTACGACACAGTACGCATTATGGGACCGAATCAAAGTTTTATCACAGTTAAATGAATTGCAGCGCGAAAATTTAACGTTGCTTATTGCCGATCTCATGATTAAACGATCAGTTGGAATTACTGTACTAAAGGTAGCTTGTTTTATGTCAACAGCTGGGTTGTTTTTTTTTTTTTTTCCGGACGATCTTCGTATAGCAGAGATAAATTAGTATATACACACGAACTTTTTTCTTTTTTTTTTGAGTTTTTTTAACAAACCAGGAAGTGGCGCAGTGTTGGAGACGAAGCAAAGAAAAATGGTGAAGTAAATGTTTGAAATGTCTGAGATCATAAAATAGATATGATGTTTCTTGAAAATATAATATCAGATATTTAACCATTACTTTTTAAATTACTCGGAAAGGAAAATGGAATTTATCTGGCCATGATTTTGGTGATGAAACCATTTAGATGATTGAAAAGTGCGGTCTGACTGTGAGCTTTCCAAAAGAAGCAACTTGCTGCGTTCTTTTGCCTAGTCAAATCTTTGAAGTAGTCAGTTACAGAAAATCGAAAAATAGAATTCAAATATTGAACGCTTATTTCAGGTAATTGAATTTGGTGCGATTGATAAAATAACAGCTCAGTTTGTGCGAAGTATTTTATCCGCAGTGTTGATTCGAAGTACGCAGCAGGGGCTGATGGATATGTTCCAAAATGTGGTCAATTCACCGCAACACAAGTTTTTTGTGGAGGGGCTCCAAGTTTTCATTCATGTAGCATTAAAAAAGCATCAGAAGAATGTTGACAACAAATTGCTTTTGTCAAGAATTGAGTTTATTGAGAGTATTTGGGGTAATATTCCTCTTTGATGCAATTTTCATCACTACATAAATTAGTTTTGTTATGTTGTTAAATTTTTTTCGTTGTATGAGAATTTGAAATGAAAATTCTGAATATAAATCAGCATGTCTGTTGCAGTGTTGTTCCCATTTATGAAGTTACAAACTCTATGCACAGTTAGAACAGTCAGTTGTGAAAGCGATTAACTACATTCGCAAGCGATTCCGGATATTCAAAAATTGAATTATTGATCTCTTGGCTCAAAGGAAATGCACTGCAAGCGATGAGAGGCTATGATATCGCTCCAGAAAATTACGATGTAATAATGGATGTATTACTGGAAAAATATGGGGATCCGTTTACCATAATCAAGTTGCTTTACAATGTGCTCCATTCTATCAAGAAAATTACTATAGAAAGAGTACTTCGGCAACTGGAGGCACTTAGGGTAAGTCTCGAATACTCCAGTGTAAAAATAGCACTTGGAAGTAGACTGCCGCGTTGGATATTAAAAAGGTCCATCAGTAACGCGAAGAAGACCCAAGTTTGTAGGTTATGAAATTAAGATGACTCCTTAGAAAATTGATCAATAGAAATGATCAAGTGCAGAAAAGTCAATTATCTAGGATTAACATTGAAAGCGGTCAAAATCAAAAGGAGTCTAACTCTAAACGAAAACAAATGGTTTCTCACTTTTGAGACATCAGTTTTACCGGTTATTAACCAGCCGGAACTAAATCGTACCGGACGAACTTCCAAATCATCTAAGAAGACCGAGAATAAGATTGAAAAAATCTTGCATTTTCTGTAATAATGATCATTGGCATAGTGAATGCTATTTCTATTCAACATTCAAAGGACGAGTGAAATGCTTAAAGGAAAAGAAAAACGAAATCACTGTTACCGTTGAATGAAAAAAGAGGTATAATATACTGGTTGAACTAAGTTACGATGCTTTTATTGTAAAAAAGTCACATAATATTGCTTTGTGTAAGGATATGAAGAGATTACATCAAGGAAGGCTGCTGATAGTAGGAAAATGCATAATGCTTCATAATTGGAAAATTACAAATGAAACAGGTGACAACGGTTTGTCAACAGCAATGACTCAAGCGGATAAAAAAGTTTTACTTTTGTACAAAATATACAAGGGTTTTTAGCTCAGAAATGCCTGTTTTGCAAAGAGAACCTCTAGCATTTTTTGACATTGGTTCATAATTATCATTCATGCTGGAAGAATTGACAAATAACTGAAGCTGAAGAACAGGAACTTAAAATAGCTTCATTTGGGAATAAAATGCCCATTCCACGTTTTTCAACTAAAACACAAATTTGAAAGGTTAAAATAATCGGAAACAATGTAATAGATCATCTTACAAGCAATCGGACTGCCAATTATGAATACAAATAATAGTTCCCATAATCTAAAGAGATATCGGAAATAATCTGATATACTTATTGGAGCTAATTACTTCATCTGAAAAAAAGATTTAAATAATTCGTTCCATTATGTGAGGAAATTACGAAATACTCAAGTTTATAGATATACGAAATACTAAAGCTAATACTAATATATATACGAAATACTAAAGCTAGTACTAATATATATACGAAATACTAAAGCTAGTACTAATATATATACGAAATACTAAAGCTAGTACTAATATATATACGAAATACTAAAGCTAGTACTAATATATATACGAAATACTAAAGCTGGTACTAAAGTTTGACTTTTAATCATAACCGAAATTACAAAAATTACTCCAGAAAAGGTTTATGCACCAAGGATTATATCCGTCACAAAAATTGTTCTAGAAAAGGTAATGCATCAAAGATTATATTTGTCACGAAAATTGTTTCAGAAAAGGTAATGCATCAAATGTCGGAAAAACCGAAATAATTGTATCATAAAATTATTCATTTAAATAGTTTGCATTTACATTTATTTTTCTCTCATGCTCAAAGGTATGAGTCAGCTATCAAATCTTTAAATCCTCTAAATGA
>NW_018108366.1:0-1924 GCF_000183805.2 Loa loa | reverse complement strand
ATATATACGAAAATACTAAAGCTAGTACTAATATATATCGAAAATACTAAAGCTAGTACTAATATATATACGAAATACTAAAGCTAGTACTAATATATATACGAAATACTAAAGCTAGTACTAATATATATACGAAATACTAAAGCTGGTACTAAAGTTTGACTTTTAATCATAACCGAAATTACAAAAATTACTCCAGAAAAGGTTTATGCACCAAGGATTATATCCGTCACAAAAATTGTTCCAGAAAAGGTAATGCATCAAAGATTATATTTGTCACGAAAATTGTTTCAGAAAAGGTAATGCATCAAATGTCGGAAAAACCGAAATAATTGTATCATAAAATTATTCATTTAAATAGTTTGCATTTACATTTATTTTTTCTCTCATGCTCAAAGGTATGAGTCAGCTATCAAATCTTTAAATCCTCTAAATGAGCTTTGTCTGATGTTGAGATTTGCGCACATCTGGATGACAACGAATCTTATAAACACGGATGGGCATACTGTAGAGATATCTAATAAACATGTTTATCTCTAAATATCTGTTAAGCACCGTATTTCTTTCCTTTCTCCTTACACACTCCTTACATAAACATATGGAATCCTAAGATTCATTCATTGTTGGCAAAAAACCTATCTGTCGACATTCAGGTTCACACAAACGCTCTCCATCTATCCCAATCTATAAAATCTCATTATTCTACTGGCTTTACCCTGGGAGTCATTCCATTGTAATTGGAATTATTTGAACCTGTCTTTACTGTATTTAGTATCCAGACGATAATAAAGGATAATCTGTTGTAAGTTGCGAGCACTAAACGAACCGATACACTGTAAGTCATTCCTTTAAAATTATAACAGCTTCTACAACGAACAATAACAATCTACCTCACCTTCTTAACTCCCTTTTCTTTTAACTGTCACGACATCAAAGATTATATCTGTCATGAAAATTGTTCCAGAAAAAGTTATGCACCAAAGAATTATATTCATCTTTTTAGGGAATTTGCGAATTTGCGCTTAGTTTATTTAGTGCTTTTTTTTGTATTTTCGTTAATTTTTACCTTTTTTAATTTATTTTTTTGCCTAAATGTTACAGATTAGTTTTATGCTTCAATGAAGAAAGATGTTAGCAATAATTTAAAATGTAATATTGAGGTGAAGGACTATATGAACACAAAGAAATATTACTGGAAGTTGACAAGTTTTGTTGAAAGATAAGGATTGTTTTAAAGTAAACATCAAAAATGATGTTGTAATGATAAAATTGATTTTTAATTTGAATAGATTGATAAGGAAAAATAATGGAACAGTGGATCAACTTGAGATATGCTGTGATATGTTATCAATTATGATAGCATCAATTATGCAATGAATCAATTGATATGACGATGAAATGATTTTTTAAAATTGTTAGTTTTCTGATTATTCATTGAAATGATTTAATTGAGCCATATTACATAACTGTTTATCATTTATTGTTCTTTTTTTCTGCTCATTATACAGTTTTGGTGCTTTGATTTGTTTATTTAAATTTAAATTTGATATATGTTCGTCTCTTTCATGAATTTCAATTCTTTTATTTTCCGGCTAAGTGTATCTGTTTCATTTTACCATCCATCATTAGTTAATTAGTTAATTGAAAATCTTTTCAATATAATGAATGTTTTTCTTAATAATAATTAGACGGAATATATGAAAATGATAAAATTAGTGTAAGTTATAATAAATTTTAAGACTTTCGAATATTTCCTTTAACAGAATTACTAGAAAGTTTACAGTTTAAAAAAGTTGTTACAAAGTAATCATGTTAATGTAAGAGTTATTACAAAGTAATCATGTTAATGTAAGAGTTATTACAAAGTAATCATGTTAATGTAAGAGTTATTACAAAGTAATCATGTTAATGTAAGAGTTATTAC
>NW_018108365.1:107670-123692 GCF_000183805.2 Loa loa | reverse complement strand
TTTCCTTATTGGCGATTAGAATTACCTGATTATTTATGGTACATTTCCTCTTGTTCTTATTAGTGTTGTTCAAACCCATTCTTTTCTGTGGAAATCGGGGAGAAATAACAGAGAAACAGGATTCATTTTGTTTCAAATGTACATTACGAGTTCTGGATTTTTCGGCACACATGCGGAGTTCAGTTCTCAAATTTATTTCCATTGGGTGGATTAGGAAAAATCCATGGAAAAATCCGTGATTAGGAAAAATAAAAAGATCCGTGAAATCATCAGTTGGATTTTGCAGCAGTTTATAACGATGTTCTTCCATACAGATGATAACACATTTCTTGGATTTGCGGTGAAATTGCATCCAATTAAACAGAATATCAAGAAAGATACTGTTACATTAGTAAACATTTGATACTACTTTACCAATCAGTGTCCAGTTCAGAACGATATTTTGGATGCTACATATGATGGAGACTTTAATAGGCTTGCAATAAGCTTTAATAGGCTCGCATCCTTCATTTAAAATATAATCATATTTAAAAACTTCGGCTTGTCTCTAACAGTTAGGGTTTTTGACGTCACCAGGCGATCAGACTATATTCTAGGTTATGGTTCTTTGGACCGAGTGCATCTTGATTTGATGCATTGTAAATTATTGCATGTGGCATTTGTAGGTTTATGGTAAAACAGGCTATATGCAGAAAGATGCGAAACGACTTATAGAAACAGTGCAAAATTTATCAAGTGCACACAACAATTAGCGATAATTTGCCAGATTTCGACAACCTTGTAATCATAGAGTTTTGATAGGTCCCGAAATACAAGCCTTGATGAGAAAGGCGAAGATATACTTGAGCCTTGGATTTCCGTTTGAAGGCCTTGCGCCACTGGAAGCCATTATTGCAAGCGATGTTTTTATCAGTCCTTCATTCATTCAACCACGGAAAACATCCGTTTTTCCAAGGATAAACCGACTTTGTGCGAAGTAAATTTTTTTTCAAAATCATTCGGACATTCATAATTTTCATATTTGATTGAACTTCGGTAAGTCGGATGCTGATGTTGATGAAAAACAACACAGGTCGGATGCTGTTGTTGAATTGCAGTCATCTCTGATTATGGTCAGTATGACTTGCATTGTTTACCTGCGATACAAAATTTGATTACAAAGGGCTTCGGGACATATCAAGGTCCAAATGTATGGGGAAACATCACTGACAATGTTTTTTTTTTGTTCTTCCGTTTCATTTTATAAAAATCAAGTGTTCTGGAAATTCCAGCTAACGAGTCAAAATTTTTATGCGGAGCATTCCATTAGTAAGCTCGATGTATTTACTGTTGGCATTGAGAATTCGTAGCGAATGAAAGATGCAATATGGGAAACTTTGCTTTCAAAAGTTAATGCTCAGACCACGTTTCATGAATTTCTGCACGGAACTGATTTTCAGCTCCAGTTCAACTATTCATTTTAACATCTACGTTTGCTCCTTACACCAACACAAAACTCAAGCTGAAGTGTATTCTCTACATTCGCTAACAATCTAAGAATAAGAAATATATCATCGTCATTAATAAACCGTCGCCAAACTCCTTGCGCCCATATCAAGCAATACGAGGAAACTTCATCGTCAATTCCCTCTAACACTGGGGCAAAAATTTTTACATGATCATTGCAATCACTGTATGTAAGACATGATCTCCACACTTGACTATTGAAAATAGACTAGTCACGTCCAGAATAAGTTGTTTGCTACAAAGTTTTCACATGACTTTACTTTTCACAAGTTAGGACTTGAAAATGGTCATACAACTTCGAATGAGAACAGGATTGCAAAACAACATTTGATAAACGCGCACAGTTTGGATTTTATGACTCTGGTTGCTGTTGCCTTTCCCCTTAGCACAGCAAGCTAATATCCTTCTCTGCGTGCATTATCTTCCACATCATAATGTTATGAGAATGTAACGTATGGTTCTAAACAACAAACTGAAAGTGATTATAATACAGTTCCCTTTCAACTACCATGGTTTTTTTCACGCTCATATATCAGACGAATCGTTTGCATCTGTATGGTCCCAGTTCAAACTTACAATAGCCATTCGCATTGCAGCGCGAAAATTACGGAGACTTCGTTGGAAAAGCCTGAAAAAGCAAATTACCTTAAAATCTCTCAAGAAAGATTTTAACTATTTGAAATGTAACTAAGCTTCACGCCACAAGTAGAATCAAACAAATGGGAGAATACTAAATTGGAAAAGTAATAACGAGTGACTGATTACGTTTACAAAACAAAACTACATTCCATTCAATTCACAAATTTTGAACAAATGAAACTTACAACTGATCCAAACTGTTGACAAGTTTGGCCCGGGATGAATTCACAACAGTCCTTAAGACAGAAACATTACTAGCTATTATATAAGCTCAAAATAAAATTTAAAATGAAAGATTTGCCAAGAACCCAAACCTTGTTTCCAGCGATAAGAAATTTTGTACACTTTCCTCTAACGCAGTAACATCAATGGCAACTTGTGTGGTTTGCTTCAACGACATATTTTGCAAATGATCCAGTCGATCAATTAGATGGTCAAATGCATTTTGTACTATTGGACTAAGGATCTAAAATTAAACTACTTTTAAAAAGAAAATTGCAGAGAACACATTAATGTGATTCGCCTCAACTTTTTGCTGCAATGGGGAAAAACGTCCAGGAAGTAAAGAGTTAGGCCAAAGATCCATCTCACGAGAATCACTCACAGATTAAGAAGAGCAAAAAGTATCGACGACGAAGCTTGGTAGATTCATACCTTTAACACATGATTATCCAAAAAAATACGAAAGCTATGAACAAAAATTCCAGAACTCGATCAGTCAATTTGTCTGATTTTAGAAAATAATTACAGCCTAGCAAAAACCAAAAAGTCCTTAGATATAGAAGCAAAATTTTCAAATCACTTCCGGTTTTGAAAATCTTAAATTTCATCATCAATAAGATATGCCGTGCATATGCATCTCACATCACCATTTATGGACTAGAAGGATACCTCGCGCATGAGATGTGGAGCGAGTAAGCATATTTCTGATTGGATGAATATTAGATACATGACGAGCTCTTTTATGTAATCTGATGCCTCTGAAACAGTTGAAATGGAGATGAAAACTATGAAATTTATCCCTTATTAGATATCAGCTTCAAACAGAGAGTAGTTTGGCAGCAAACCAGTTTATTCAAATGCCAGCAGTTTGGTGAATAAGATAAGGCAAGGAATCATAACCAGAGGAAAAGTCGCAGCTATTTCATTCATTCCATTCGCATGAAAGGGCTTATCTATCATTTTTGGATTTGAGGAACTGATTAGCTATGCACAGAATGAAACTGAATGCCACCTTCATTCGGTAGATCATCATAATTAGCCGATCCAAACATAGAACTAAACGTAGCACATTTTATTTGCAAGTAATATTTCATCAAGTTCTGTCGAAACAATAATAATTGTCCTTTGCTTTTCTGAAACTTTTTAAAACTTTCCTTTAAATCCTAATTATGAAGAAAATAAGAGAAAGAAAATCTGAACAAGACTCTTTCACATTCCCAAAATAGGGAAGCAGTCCAAGCTTTTCAAATGAAGAGGCCAGTGATAGTTATATCCTTTAACTTTCCTATGATCTGCATGGAAAAGTTCCAACAGAAACTCACTTCGAATATGATATCACCATATTTGACACCATTCTCAGCTAAGCGACGACACAATGCGGGCAAAGAATTAGCGAGTATATACTCAATGTTACATATAGCAATGAGCAGCTTTCGGCTGCTAGCAGTTCCTTCATTGAATAAAGCTGATGGACGCTTTACACAACCTCTACATATTTTGCAAAAAATTATTGTTTCATGAAATTTTCGAAAGAATTTCTCCGTTAATTGAAATCGCTCCAACTCATTATCACAAGCACTTGGTTAGCAACGCATCACACTTTTTGTTGACTTAATAATTAGTTTTTGAGTTTTGAATCCAAATAGTTCGGAAACTAAACTTCTGAAAAAAATATGGTCTATTTTTTCAGATATGTGGAACGTGAATTGCTCATTTTAAAATCGCCGTTAAAACTCATCGAATTTTGTAATATTTTGTTGTCACATTAAAGTTAGTATACCTCAACTGTAGAACATTCTCTATACAATCACGAACTGAAGTGAGAATCATCGTAAACAAATCAACCAACATCGAACGAAACCGTTCCCTGCTGAACAAATCCAGTTCACCAGGGTAATTTGATGATGAAAGTATTTGTCGTATTTGTCCCATGCTATCATTCACCTAAAAAAAGTTACTGCAAAAATTATTTTCGAACAAAGTAATTTCAACCCAATTTAAAGAATCCTATGATGCAACATCGTTAATCAGAATCATTTTCAAAGTAAAATACTTTCAATATTCCAAATTCCTGATAATTTATTCGAAACTGATGACAGTGATCAACTGCACTTAAATGTCAAGTCTCGATTAAGAAATGAAACTAGATAGAAAATAATCATTGCGCCTTAGTTTTCTGCAGGGAAACTAATGTATGACCTCGGTTTCATACAGATCTGGTAAAATAGTTTTCGACAAACCCGTACATTCCAGTTTCCATATTTCTCCATTTGCTGAGTTAATTACTCCTGAAATAACAGAGTACAGACTCGAATTGCTTTAAAAAAATTTTTCTGAGCATCACAAGAGCAACTGGGTTTATTACTTGTATTACTCTAAGTGTTGCATTTATTTGCTTTAAGGTTGTTGAAATGAGAGTATGGGAACATAAAAGACGGTTTTGACACCTGCAAGAAGGGTAATCTCAGTAAACGATACAAAGCTAAGGAAAAAACTGATCTATTTCAGATTATTGGCTATCCCTCAGCAAGGAGGGATGAATTCGAATATAATGATTTTAATATAATGATAACTACTCAAGTTAAAAGATTTTTGGCAGCGCTTACCCTGAGTAACTCTTTCAATTACTTTTGATAAACATTTTAATCGAATGGTAACACAAAGCTCCAACAGTGGCTGCAGCTGCTCCGAGGTAAAATTACAATCTAGCATGAAACTTACACATGACCTAAAAAGGACAACTGTAAGCATAGCTGGATGATCCTATACATAAATGACCTATTAGAATTGCTGGAATCAGCAGTATAAGCTGTTGTACCTAATTTTGAATTTCAAACAGATGTTCTTGATATATTTTGAATTATTCCATCGAGTATGTTTAGTCTGTTAAACTCTAAAGTTTATTCAGCTTACTACTACTAAAAAACACTTATACTTAAAATATTATCGTTTGACTACATTTTTTTCCTTCCGAACATGAACAAACACAATATTAAGAATTCCCGACCAGTCTGCAGTTCATTACGCACATTGCTTTCATCGTTAGCACCCACAAGAAAAAGTTCAAGTTAAAATTTGTGGAAGCTTGCTGAAATATTTATTAATTTGTCACCACAAGTGGAAAAACTGGAGACGAATGTTTAGTGTGTTGAACTCTGAAGTTTATTCAGCTTATTACAACTAAAAAAGTATCCACTTACCTCAAAACTTTTAATGATGAAAATAACTGATGCGTGAGAGGCGATGAAGTGATAAGTGGCCATTTCGCGAACTGTTCGCTGTATTTTTGTAAAACTGATTCAGGTAAGGCATCAGGTACTAATGCATTCAGTATCAGCCAAGACGAAACATTGATTGTATTTATGAGCATTTGCTGAAAATATCCGGATGAATTAATGAAACAGCTACTTGCGAACTGATAACATTTTATTAAACGATCAATGTTAATGCTTATGGAAATTTTCGGGTGTTCATTGACAAAAGAGAGAACGTGATGAGGCCTGGAATAACAACAAGCTACTTGATGTTTGATGTGGATAAGTCGTTTGAAGTATTCAGCTGCAAGGAATCCTGAGGAAATATATGAATGATTAGAGGTATGTTTCTTCCAAACGAAAATTAAATTAAGGAAATCGAAGCAGACTTTGAAATTTACGAGGTTTTCAAAAACCAACGAAATAAAAACAGCCATTTTTCTCTCGTTTTCAAAGAATTTAAACTAACATTAATATCGCATAAACGATCCACCGATGTTAGATTTGTAACTGATGAAGAGTATATTTGCGAAAGCTTCCAGAATGTTTGTAATTTGTCGGTAATAAGATCAACCATTTCTTGAACAAAATCGTGAAGGTTATGCGAGTTTTCTTCAACTACTGTAAAAGCAATAATGTGTAAGAAATAAAAAAGTATCAGGAGGAAATCCGCCAGAATTTTTTAATATTTGCTGGTATAATTAATGCAGTACAAATGTGGATAGTAATAACCAGAGAAAATTAAAGCCATTAATCTAAAAAATTTCCACTTCCGAGATCCTGTCATATTGAATGAGATCTTCGTCAAGACAAGAGAGTATAAAGAAAAAAGATATAATCCGATAACACCACCCCCTAGCATTTGCAGTTTCAAGAATATCCCAATTTTCTCGAAACGGCCCTTAAATTTTCTCGGACGAATTAAATCAAATCTTGAAAATGCAGGACTAGACAATATAATAAACGCTAGGTAAAGCACATCTATCAACAATGATATTAAACAGACTACAAATCCTACGGTTTTGCGCAGTTTTTTGCCTCGTGATAAAAAGTATATAGGAATGAATAAAGCATATATCTTCGAGAATATAAAATCAAACAAATAGAAATACTGTAAAGCTGCTTACATAAGAATATACCCGACGAATCTTTCTTACTGTTGACCTGGCCAAGTGCTGTAAAATCAAATATTATCAAAAGAAATAGTAAATCTTGAAAAATTCGGTTTTTAATATTTCAAAAAATTCGGTTTTCAATACCTAAATTCAGATGCTTTCTTTGCGTTTGCCACAAAAGATCTTCTAACCAACAATGATACGCTGTAATGCAGTCCCATGCTGGATCTGAATTCGGTTCAAGAACCTACAAATGCAATTCCGATCAGAGTATCGAAATAGGCAACCAACTATAAACATTTCACCTGCACTATTTTGGGTTTAGTAAATCTCCCTTTTTCGTAAAATGTTATGGTCACTTAACAAAGCCAAGTCATGTATTAACAATCATGCAGAAGAGAAAAGAGAAATAATGTCATTACTTTCAGATATTTGATTAGTTTACTTTGATCTTCAAATGAAGTAGGCATATCGATCAAACGCTGCTTCATATTTCTCTTAAATATTTCCATTTTCTGATCCAAGTTAGCCATCACTGGAAATTATTCTTGAACTAGTTGTATTACTCAACAAAAACTCTACTTTCAGAAGTGACAAATTAATTAAACGCGAAAGAGCTTACCCTCCTTAAACAGTGACACTTCAGTATCCTTGAAGAGTGACTTCGCACGAGTATAATCATTCAGAATGGTTGAATATTCACCCTGGAATTAATGCACTAAAAATCATGAGGTGTTTTTACTTGAATAAGCACAGTTTAGCATGGCGTCTGCACAACATGATTCAATTTTATGCCTTGCTGGAAGAGATATAAGCAGGCTGTAAATTTTAGAATTTTGGAATTTGACCCGAAATTGAAGCAGTATGAGAGATTTTGAGAAAAGCACTGATCACTTTTGATAAATTTTGATCGATAGCACTGGAGAGGAAAAAAATGAATCGGAAACGAGTAAGCACTGATAAGGCATTTCGTGTAGCATCCGCTCGATCTTTCCTTGTTAAAACCTCATGGAATACTGCATTTGCTGCTGTGTATGATTTAGCCAGCTGAAATTTGTTCCACAAAAATTCATACTAGTAATGAAAAGTCATAAAAAAAGGATTACCTGAGTTACAGTTCGATGCTTAATATTATCTATAAACCATCAAAACTTTGTATTTCAAAACAAGGTCGAAAACAACATATTGTGAACCTTCTCAGAAATATTTTTTGTGAGCGGCCAACCACGAGCATGTTTCTCCAGCTGCATGTTATCATGAAGTGTTGCCAGTGTATCAACGCAGTTAATCAGTGAGTACAGATTAGCACGATGCAAATCAGAACTGCTTTTTTCACCCTCTTTAGTGCTTTGTGTTAAATACATTAATCCTTCTCTGAGGTCGGAAAGTCTGTAAAACAATAAACGCCTTGCGTAAGTGGTGATGCACTTGACCCTCCGGAAACATTTGAAGAGAAATGTCTGATCTATTTTTTCCCAAATATTTGGAAAATATCCGTATATAGCACTCCTTAACATGGGTTCTAACAAATCATGTAGTTCAAATATTGACTGAGTTCCCGATTTTTTCTTTTTGAAGTTTTAACAATTTTTGAAGTTCAGATAATTTTCAAAACCTACTTAGTTCCACGATGATTTTCGAGCAAGTACCAAGCTGCGTTGAAATTTTCCATTCGAAGGTTGCCTGAGCCTTCCGGAAACATTTGCATTAGAGATATCTGGTCCATTTTTTTATACCTGGAAAAAAAGTAACATTTATCCAAAATAAATATATTGACTTATGAAACTCTCCAAGTAATATAAATACAGAACGCTTGAAAACCCCCAAAACACTACAATAATTTCGTCGAAAAAAAAACATAGAAACCACTGCTTATCAGCAGGCAGAATCGGAGAACTCACGGTTCGACCGTCAATCCTAATGCATCCAGTGCAACTGTTGTTTCGGGAACATTACGGACAACTTCACGACCAGGAACCGTTCTTGTTTCATCCACCCAAACAGCACTTTCCTCTAACGGACCAACCTGCACGATAAAAACACGAAATGTGACATTTGAGGTACTTTTTCCCATTGATTTTGTTAGAAGGACTACCTCTCCGACACCACGTTTTGCTTGCCCAATACCTGAAAAGTATACCATTCATATTATTTACTGAGTTATAAAAATCAGAGTTTATGATTGATAACCACTAACACTACAAAAGGTTCCCGCTATGGAATCATTAACTGTTTTAAGCTAATCAAGCTAAGAATAAGATTACTGGAAATTTGAGCCCAGGAATCAATATCAGATATTTTGCAACTAGAAGCTTGGAGCCAGATTATCACTTATGGTTATGATCAGCAAATTTTTACTCTAAATAATCAAAAAGATTGAAATTTTCATGATTTTCGCTGATATTCGTAAATTATAGTTACGTGCTATAATCAGAGAGGACGATTTCCACTTCGCCGACATTAAGCAGTCAGTTCCACAGATGGATAAAGCAATCATATCCGACTGACTCCTCCCAAGATTCTCGCCACGAATTTTAATTTGTGTCCCTGGAACTCCTTCTTTAGGTGACAAACCAGTAATTAGTGGCCGAAGAGAAACATCAGTGACGGGATGACCGGCATTTTCAGCCATCCTGAAACTCAGTCACTTTCAATCCATCAGTTCCTACTTATTACCCAAATATCTCGTAGCATACAAAATCAGCTTTGATAATAAATATCTCGCTGATCTACTTTTTTCCTTTTCTTTTTTTATAGAAATTCAAAACCTTTCAACACTATGTTACGAAGTTAATTAAAACCAGTTCGTAATTTAAACCATTACTTCATTCATAAAGGCATTACTTTTTACTTCCCTGTCTAACCAAAATGAATGAATCTACGTATATATTTTGCTCTTGTTTAGTTCGTCGCAAAACTTACCGTATTTGCTAACGCTTTTATTTTTAAAATTCCAAAATCTACTCAGAAACTACTCCAGGAGAATTGGAAAAAAGAATTTAATTTACTAAATGGTATCCGACATTTGCAACTGAAACCATTCCAAAATCTGCATAACTTACAACAACAACTCTCACCAAACTCTCCGTACACGTCACTACGGAAACGAGTCGCAGGATTTAATAGTTTCATAAAATTGGCACCGGTGTCATAACCAGAGTGCAAGGTTGGGGTGCGGCGAGCTTCGAGTTGGGGAGGAAGGTTGGATGGGTGTACATGGGTGGGGGTGTAGGTTTTGTCTTACTCATATGTGAACCTGAGTTCATCGCTATGGCGAGTTTAGATAGTTACACAATAATAAATGCTTTGCTAGTCTGATCTTTCAAACACTTACATGGTTTTTTTTCTTTTTTGTGGGATTTGTTGATTATTACAGTGCTGCACAGTCATTTCCGCCTCTTTTAGATTTCTAGAAATTATAGTGGCTAAGGTAAGCTTTTCAGGATGCAAGGGACTTTGGGAAGCTGAGTAACACAGAATAAGATAGAGAGAAAAAGCGATGAACAATCGTGATGATCTGATTGAGGCATTCATGAACGAAACACGCACCACGCATAACACTACAACAGTTGCTTTTTGTGAAGGTATCGTTACATTTTATTGTTTGGAGGAAATTTCGCTCATATAATTGTCATTTTTCTTTCCATTTTCCATACCTCTCTACCTAGTAAGTGAAGCAGACCTTTCTTTCCTCCTTACCCCAACTCGTTACTTTTTCTCTATGCCCGTAGCTAAGCAGTGCTAACTAACGGTTTTGATATGGTTGCTCAGTTTTAAGCGTAGAGATATGCTTGGGATAGAATATTCTTCCTGGTACGATATGTAAATGTTAATAAAATCTTGTTCGTTGCTGTCTCAAATACTGATGGTTTTGTTGGCATTTTTTGTTTTATACAATTCCTCACTACGCCTTGTACTCTTGTTCACGTTTTCTCAGTAGATTGTTTTAGGACAGCACTGGGATTATGACAAATCACTGCAGTATTACTACGACTGGGGAAAGAATGAAGGTACAATGTCGCAAATTTATACTTCTAATTCTTCTGACATGTAATGATACTCGAACTAGGACTTTGTTTTTAGTCTAGTCTTAAAAAACGGAATTAAAATTTTCAGTGAAGATTACTCCGAAGTATTTGCAGATAAAGTAGATGACTCGGATGTGGAGGAGAGCAGAGAGTATGAGGAGACCCTGTGTTGGCCATTTTACGCCTTTGTGCTACCAGATTTGTTTGAACAGCCAGCTGATTTTAGAAATTATTTAGAAAAAGATCTGATTGAAACAGCGACTCTTAAACGGCTTGAAAATTCTGGTTAGCTTTGCAAAATAGTACTGGTAGAAGTTCCGCTTCCGGATTTCCTTTCAATGAATATAGATGGAAGATACCCATTTGTTCTTGTTGTAAATCGTTGTAACATTTGTAAATCCTCTAAATTTTATTGAATTTTCCAACATCATTTTTCAAGAAATATGTTGAAATTACTTTTCTTGAGATATCTGTTTTTCAAGAAAAGAAAAACCTTAAGGCCATTTGAATTGGTGGTGTTGGAATGGTAGCGGACAGCGCATGTGGCCTTTGAGTACCACCGGTGATGGTAATTGTCTTCTGCACGCAGCATCACTTGGTATGTGGGGTATCCACGATAGACAGCTGATGTTGCGGAAGATTTTATATGAGATGCTGACAAGGTTCATTTTAAAGTGTTTGTTTAGTTTATCTGCGATGCAACGCTTCTTCTTTGACTAGATTGCACATTGGATGCATTTGTGAGCCTTCTTATAAATTACTAAGTAGTTCGGCTTTTCTTCGTTGATTACAATCTTCTTATGTCGAACTCAAAAGATATTGATTTTTATTTCGAATTTAAAAATCCCCATTCAAACGAATAAAGATATTTTCTTTCCAGAGGAAGTAGACGCCATATACTTTGGCGGCGTTGGCGTTGGGCGGAAAGTCAATCAAATTTGCAGTCAGGCCTTGTTTTAACGGATGAAGAATGGCAGCGTGAATGGGACAATGTTCTGCACATGGCTGCAGCAGTTCCGAGAACTTTTACTACTTCGTATTGTTTAGACCATATTTTTAAAAAGTTAGGAAATTGTTTTTTTAAGTTTCATGGTGTTTTCATCTTTTAAACATGGAAGTGAGCTTTCAGGGAAAATAATGAACCTGACAAGAGTGAAGGTGCTGAACAAGTTTATGAAAGTCTGGAGTCCATTCATGTCTTTGCACTTGCTCATATTCTCAAGCGTCCAATTATTGGTATAGTTATAAGAATTTTCCATTGAATATCTTTATTTCCTTAACTTTCTCAAACTTTCGATTTTTCTGAATTTTAGACTTTTCGGTTTCTTAAAATTTTATGTATGAATGTGTTTCCAGTTGTGTCGGATACTGTACTTCGGAATGCTGTCGGTGAAGAACTTTCTCCCATTCCATTTGGTGGAATTTATTTACCTCTGGAATGTCCTTCAAATCAGTGCCATCGTTCACCACTTGTTCTTTGTTATGATTCGGCTCATTTTTCAGCTCTAGTTACAATGCGTCACACAACATCAAATTCTCTGCAGTGTAATTTTCTTCGATCCCTGTTATGGATTAAAAAATGAGAAACGAAAAGATTCAGTTACATCCTTAGCAAATAGAAATCTTTATCATCACCGTAAATATCAAAAAAAGAACTGTTACAATGTCACGAACTTCAAATTGAGATTTATCACATCAAACGAAATGATTGTTAATCCTGCATCAGCATCATGGCTGGTACAATAAAAATGTGGATGATTTTACTTTTGCTTCAAGTAGAGAAATTGGTTGTATTTGTAAAGCACAAGTTTTCGCGTTTTCAGCCATCATTCCAGTCACCGATAGGAACCATATTCTGCTTCCTTTGCATTTTTCCGTTGACCCAGGACCAGACTTCACTTGGTTTGTTTTTGCTTTAACTCCCTAATTTATTAGACAAAATTGTACTTTATTGCGTTTTTTGTGGCATTGATGTAGATTTGGTTTTAACTTTGACGCTACCGTCCTTTTAATTATGTGTTATTCTGCGACTATTTTTTGCGACGAAATTTATGGATTTCAGGTGGAAAGATTCGGAAGATGCCGAAATAGCGGAAAGGATCGAACTAAATGAAGCTGATAAACTTTCACTTATCTGTGAATATATGGATATTGTCAAGATTCCAGTAAGAGCTGAAATGGCTGAATTGTTGGATGTCACTTTTAAAACTTATAAAGTTTTTAGTTCCTTTTTAATTGCCTTACAAATTCGATTTAGGTTCGCCGATACTCATTTCGTCATAACTTGACTGGGACCGGATTGGTAAGCGGTGAGGAAGGGAGAAAGTCAATGACATTATCGTGTGGTGATGCCTTCGTTACTAAAGATCACTCCGCGAGGTTATTAAGTGAAATAGCTCAACAAATCAAAAAACGGCTGAAAATAGGACGCAAAAAAAAGGTTTCAAAGTGTTTCATACTGGAATGTACTCAAAAAATCCACTTTTTGTTCGTTTATATCTGCATGAGCCTTAAGAGTTTATAAATCTACAGAACAAACCTATAAAGTCTGACTTTGTAAA
Organism: Loa loa; assembly: GCF_000183805.2. Lineage (NCBI taxonomy): Eukaryota > Metazoa > Nematoda > Chromadorea > Rhabditida > Onchocercidae > Loa > Loa loa. The sequence goes on along the minus strand of NW_018108365.1, from coordinate 110,367 downwards.
TCCTTTGAATCTCAATCTTCTTCATTAGCAATGACCCACTTTCTGTTCATTTTTGAATTTAAAATCCATATTTCTTTTCAATTGTACATACATTTTTGATGTAATGCGAAACATAAGGAGATTTCCTCACACGCATCATTGCATGGAACATATGTGAATATTGAAAGCGTCTTCAGAATCAGCTGGTTGATGCAGAACCGGTTACAATATCAGATTTGCGATGTGTAAATCTTGTTGTAGCTGCGCGGTTACATTCTCATGCTCATCAATACATGAAACATATGGTGGATAATTATTTATGTTTAGCGAAGGAACGTTTTGAACAATTGAAAAATGTTAGTTATTTTCGTACTATTGCTTTTTATACGTAGGTGCAGAAAAATTCCAAATCTAACTTCTGCTTTTCTTTTTTCTTTTTATTAGTGAGCAAATGAGATAATTTCTTTTTTCCCCATATGAATCTTTTTTATTTGCATCAGAAAGAATCGCTCCCCTGACAATATTTTCTTGCTTCGAGTTTTTAACAATTTGCTGAGCTATCATGAATGGGTATAAAGTGAACATAACTGGTACGTTTCGAATTTTTACAGGCTCCTGAAACGATCTCGCGCCAGCGTGCCGGATTATCGCATTCTTTCAGTACTTCATCATTACTGGTAACTTGTATCAATAAACAATGCCAGAAGGTATACCTGTATTTTATATTCCCTACTCTAAACAGATTTTAACTTTTCGAATATTTCTGGGTCACTAAGAGCAGCTGAAAATCGTGTAATTCAGTTTACCATTGTGTAACATGTTAATATTAAGATTAGGATGTGCATTAGCATCTGAATAAACTCATAGTTCAATTGAACCATTGCGTTTATTACTCCCCAATGGCGTTATCAGTCGTTTGCACGTTTAATGTTAATCAGCCTATACACCGTGTTTTATTACATGAAGCTTGCGAAGTATATCTCTGCTTCACGTTGTTCAAAGCTTTTGGTATTCAGACTAAATTCAAAACGAAAGTTTATGGAAGGAACTGTTTTTTATACATTGAATCTGGTGGAACAATATTTACAGAAAGCGAAAAGCAGAAGATTTGTAGCATTAAGACTGTAGCACGAGTGTAAAACCAGAAAATCAACTTTGGTTTATTAGGAGTTGGGATGAGCGTGAAATTCTATCAATCACATAATATCAGAATTGCAGAACGCTTCGCAGTCAACGAACTTTTTATGCAATGATTGCTTTGAATACCAAAAGCAATTGATGGCCTCGTTCGGGTCTGTATTTTGCCTTTATTTTTCAGTTTTTAGATATTTCTTAAAGGGCATTTAACGAGTGTTTTTGAAGGATCTTTGTCCCTTTTAAAGTTTTTGATATTTTTGATGTAGTGTTCTTATAGCTGGGTTCCCAGCTTTTTTTATTTGAGAACTCAGTTTAGTCTAGATTATGCGTTGCCGATAAAAGAAGCTTCCACCTGAAACCTTTTGCAGTACCTTTCTAATTTCAGATGTTCACAACCGGGACATTTGCGCTCTCTTCGCTCGTGCCTTCGAACCACCTTGCAAAACCCATCAGATTTATCATCCCGAACAGGTGGTTCCATTAAATCCAGTACAATGCCGTCCATTATGATATCATCAAAAACTGCTTCTTATACAGACAGTAAAGAATTGAGGAATGCTGGAGATACATCGGGTCATACTTCAGATCCTGTATCTATTCCAGTTAGAGCTGGTGGCGGTATGCAAGCATTGCAATCTCATTCTCCTCGCTCTGAACATACAGCTGCTGGTTGTGAAGGAATTGTTCATACGGTAGCTGTTCATTACACACATACTCCAGCCGAAGATATTACTACCAAGTTTGTTCTTCTTCCGTTCATATTTAGAACAACAGCTTCCTCATTGAAATCTTACCGAGCGGAGCTGTTTTCAATTTTTACGTTTTAAACCGCCTTATAAATTTATATGACGTTTTTGGTGAACAGTTGAAATGTTTTTTTCCTCTGAAAATTAAACGTGATTCAGTAAAATATCCTTGTTTTCAACCATAATAATCTTTCGGTTACCGAGATTATAAGTTTTGTACAGCCATTTTACAAATATGTTTGCCAGTAAGTTGTTCATCTGCATGCCACACATCGGTTCCCTCATAATACGACATTGCCTTACCGTTGCCACTCACATAAAACGGTGGATTAGATTGAGTTTTTTGGGACATCAGTACTGTTTGATCGAAATTAATCATGCTTTGCTCATTTTTCGTTATTTCTTTGAATATTTATTTGCTAATTTTCAGAGTTGCATCCATAGAAGGAGCAAATGGAGTAACTCATTACTATATTTCACAGTAAACAAGCAGTGCTTATCTTCATTTGATATTCAGTTCTGAGATTAGTGTCTGTTACTTGTTCAAGCTAACTCGGATAGAACCTGTTTATTTGTTTTTTGCTTCACTCTCTGAAGCTATTTTTATCCTGCGTCTTTTTCACTTATATCTCTCTTTTCAATCAATAATAAATTGTACCTACATGATTTTATGACTGAGGTCTGATTTACGGTGCCAAAATATCTTTTCGAAAATTCCTTGGAACATAGTTTTGATAAATTGGTTACTGAGTTTGCCGATTTCACATCTAATATATATATAAATGTATATATATATATATATATATATATATATATATATATATATATATATATA
>NW_018108365.1:91641-107313 GCF_000183805.2 Loa loa | reverse complement strand
TACGTACTACTACTATATATAATATAATATATATATATATATAATATATATATATATATATATATATATATATATATATGTAGTAACACTGCTGAAAATGGGGAGCAAAATGAGAAATCTATGATTAAAAATATTGATATCAATTTCTTGGAGTCAATTTTAGACACTGGCCCTTGCACGTTGTTGCTTATATGCATTTTGTTAGTTGTTTGTTTCAAAAAATGAGGAAATTTTTTATTTCATCTTTGGAAATTTGTTTCTTCGATTCATTTTCTTTAGTAAGATCGAATTATAAATGGAGTAGAAATGTGTTCAAGGTGGCATTATTCGTAGGATCAATCAAAGTAAGGCTGAGAGGTAAACATCTTTTTAAGGTAAACATCTTTTTTTTTTGAGAGGTAAATATCTTTTTAAGCACAGAACTTGAACAAGAGTACAAAAAGCATTTTTCAAGGATTCTGTTAAAATGGCCCTAATCGTCGAAAACATAACCGACTACAAATGGAATTGAAGTGAGCAGCATGAGCTTCTTTCAAAAGGTCTATCCTTTATTCCAATATGAGCTCGTAACCATGCGGAGACACCACTATATTTGATTTTAGGTCCTATATTAACCCTAGATTTTTCATGATGTTCAAATTTAGTTTTATCTACAATGTGACTGCTGCCTTTTTTGTACTAAGATCTTAAGATGGTTCTATCAATTTGTCCTTCATCTGCTCATTCTGGTCACGATGCTCCATTTTTTTGACTGTTTTAATTTGTTCTATCTGTGATTCCGTTGATCAGCGCATTCTTCAGTAGATTTATCCTTTTGCGTAGATGTCTGCTTTGACTGCGTTATTGTGCTTGTCTTTCGTTTACATTTCAGCTCTAGATTTCAATTTTCATTTTTTTTGAATGAAATTTATTTTTTCACTTACTATTGCAATTCGCTGTCATAGTGCTTATTCTGCCAGTTGCGAACAATTTTTCATATTTTAAAAGAAACGAGTAAGCATTGTATTAAAAAAAACAGGAGGAACAATAATAGCTGCTTTCGAAAATTCATGCCCTGTAATTGTACATATCTGTTGTATATCACTTTTAAACCAAGCATATCCAATTTGTGTTGGGAAGTGCTTGAACGCTGCCGCGAAAGCTTTTCTTGGTATAGAACAAAAAAATGATGAACTGCCAGTCGGTTTTCTTGCTCAAGTCAGGAGCACCTTTATAGCCGTAAACTTCTATGAAGACACATAAATAACATTTCCTTAAGTTTGAATAATTGGTAATGAACATCAGAATGAACGCTTTGCAGTCATACCTTTATGGCTGGCCTTTTTTTTTGCTCATTTTTCACTATTTCTGTTCTATCAGTCTATTTTATCTTGCTAAGGAAATGGCAGTCAAAGATGAAAAATCTATTCCATTTTTCTTTGTCTCTCATTTTTCATTGTTTTCCTTTTTTAATGCATCGGCGAATATCTTCTGCTTGAGTTTCATGCCCGTTTTCCAAATGTAGTGATAATTTAAACTTGTAAATATAATTACTCAGTAAATATGATTCGTTTCGAAAAAATTGGCTTTCACACAGTTCACCTCGCCCGCTTCATTTTTGTTTTGATATAGTGATTGCCAAGATGCAAGATAAGGGTTAGTAATTTACCGTACTATTTAAACATCGTTAAGATGAGATGTAGTACGCACGCTTCAACCTTTATTGAAGCTGTGATGATTATGATAGGGAATTTTATTGTTTCGGTATTAGTAGTACCGCTACACAGAAAATTTGTTGGAAAATTACTGAGTTAAGGTTTTTTGATTTCATATAATTCGGAACAAATCCAGTCTATATCGTACGAGTGCGCGGCTGTTTGTATCACATGATTATACTGCAATGGTGACGTCATGTTTTTCAGCCATTTTTTGCAATCTCTTCCATTTTTCTTCGGTTGCTGTGCCTTGAATTAAATCCTTCAGAATCCATTCTTCCGATATCTCTTCCACTAAAGTTATGGAAGCGATCAATGGCAGCTTTGCCAGATTTATTGATAGATAATATGCGGTGAGATTCAGCGGAATGTGCTGTGCACTGTTGATGCATTATCACGCACCGTAATACTGCCGAACTTTGATAAACAAATTGAAATATGGAAGATGAGGCAAACAATGAATTAATTATAGGGAGGGTTGCGTCATTCATTGCAATAACTTCGTTGTTGAACTTGAGTTTGAAAACTTTGAGAATATTATTCAGGTCTCGTCAAATCGCTTCGTTCAATGCAAAGTTAATCTACGACAAGTCCATGGATTACTCAATATTTAGATTGCTTAATAGTAGCAGAATGAAATGCAAATTAATAATATAGTTTGCTCGAAATTCAATGATTGTATTACCATTCTATGTTTTGATATTACTCAGCTATTGTGACAAAATGAAACGCCTAGTCGAATGTTATGAGAGTAACAAGCATGAATAAAAATGAATAAGTAGACTAGTTAAGATAAAGTAAATAAATAAGATGATTTTTTTGGGTAAACTTTTGAAATTTTAGTTTTACTAAAAGGTATTTTTGATACCTTTGGAATTCTTGTTGCAGCAATCCTCTGCGTTACAGCAGCAAAAATAACCGAAAAAGTTCATGTACTGCACATTATTCATGCAATAGCTTATTATTCCCTCACTAAAGACAACTTTGTCCACACCTTTTGTTTCACTAATCAACTGTAATTTGATCAGATTTTAAGTTCCATTATTAATTTAATCTAGCTGATGTGCTGAATATCCACTTTTTAGCAAAAGCATTCCGTTAATAACGTTTTGCAAAATTGCTACAAACGAGCTAATAGTAATCACAGCTTGTGAGAGTTTTAGAAACTACTGAATTTTTATGATTTGCAATTTGAACTGTGCTTTTTTATCTCTTTTTAGCTAGGAAAAAAAAAGAAATTCGTTAATTTTCGCGATCGATAATATTAATAGTACCTCGCAGAGGAAGGTGTGGTCACAACCCCGTACAGTAAAATTATCTCTTTTGATTGAATTGTCTTTTCTCATGATGAAACAGAATCCAGCCGGTCCACAATTTTCCTCCTGCATTTTATCAAATTGATTCGAGAAGCACTTTATTGCTAATGTTCTTGTCAGTATCATGCAAGTTATGATGGATAGCTGAAAGAGCTGAATGATAATCACAATCGAACTAACTGAATCATGAGGATCGAACAGTACTAGTGATAACAGTAGATCCGACCTTTGTTAAACTACTGATCATGAAGATTTTTATTGATTCATTTTGAAATGAACAAAATCAGTCTGCTTGTAAATTATTCACTGAGCTATATATAGCATGGTGTTACACTGATAATAACTTTTAATTGTAGCTTATCAGTCCTGTTATTTTTAATTGTAGCTTATCACTCCTGTTATGGCTGGTACTGATTATCACCAACTGATCTGTGATGCTGTAGAAGGCCTCGTTTGTTTTACACATATACCACATAAGTAACTACCATATAAGTAATCCAATAACTTACCACATACAGTAACCGACTTTTACTGATAGACTGCAAGTAACTGTTGACAATCATTTCATGTAAGGGAATAAAATATAGTGAATAAAAAACTTTTATACCGTCTTGTTATACCTCCGTTATGGTAATTTCAAGTATTATTCTTATACGATCATTCCATATCTATATCTGCTATTTTCATACATCAGCAGATGTAAATCATGCATGAATCATAATTTGACCCTGCAGGATGCAGTGGGAAAGTTTTCTGATCAGGTTTGTTTTCCTGGAAGGTAATCGACCGACTAACACCAGCTATTGGGGGCTGAATAAAGAACATGAAATTTACATAAATGCGCATTCCATCTTTCTCCCTATATAAAGGTTGAATTTCTGTTTAAGTCAACTTCTGACTCCTGACCAAAGCAGAAAGAGGAGAACGAGAGCTGGCAGAAAATAGTAAAACAGTTCCTGATTGTAAGATTTTAATGGAATATATCCTTCATAACATTTACTAGATCTGATGAATTCCGTTCTCTTCAGGAAAATGAAAAATGAAAATTGATGTAAAAATTTCTTGATCGATGCATAATTTAACTTATTCAGCTCATTTACTTTTCTGTGGGATGCATAGCCATTTTTACTTATTTAGATGCCTAATGGAAGTAACTTTTCTGCTTCCTCCAATTTATATTTGATATAAAACTTATTGCTTAAAAGCTCTACTGTGGTCTTAATTCAGGCAAGGACAACCTGGAATTACAGCCATTTCTCTTTACTAAAATCCTCTGTCATTAGATCAAATCATGCCAAAAAATCTTGTCCTTTTTCTCTTTCTTAGTAATATTTTTTTGTGAGAAGTGATTGCCAAAGAACTTTTAGTTTAAAGTTTCTAACGGAGACATGGTTGTCTTCCAATTAATTTATATTTCAAGCATAGTTTTTTAATAATCTTCTGGGAGGGAATTATTGTATCGAAACCCTAAACTTTCATTCAGTTGGGATCCCAACTTCATCGAAATTCAGTTAGCTATCAATAAGCTATCAATAACCCCAACTGATAACCCCAACATTAATTTAAAGCAATGATGAGAAAAGAAAGATTTTACAGTTAGAGAGTATGCACTAGATCACGTGACGTAATGAAACCATTCAAAAAACAAAACCCTGTTGGACCATTTGTGGGGTTCGTTTTACAAAATTTAGAATTATTTACTAAAGAATGAAATAATCAAAACTTTTCGAAATTTCTCCGAAACATTTTATTAAGTTAAAGGAGACAGCCAAAATGTTCAAAATGTCCTAAGCACATTTTGGCTCATTTTCGAAAAGTGCTTCATTCACTTTGTAATTCTGAAAGGAAACAGTAACTTCAATACTAAAGAGCAATGAGACAGCAGAAGATATCCTCTATCTGCAGTATTGAAAGTCTTTGTAAAAAAAAAAGAAACAAGACCTCACTGTTGCAATTAAAAGAAAATTTGAGGAAAGTGGTAGTAAAAGCGAATGATAACCTTCTGTCGGAAACTTATTATCATGGTATTGTTAATTGTGTCGATGTGGGAAAATTGTTGATAAGAGATGGAGATTTTCTGTTGGGTATTCCGGAAGAAGACGAAGAAGAGGTGCTAATTTGAAGATATCAAACAAGGATTCTTTGTTAAAGCTTTTAAAATAACGAATGCATTGTAGTCGATTGTATGGGTGGTGCGTTATAATCGTGATCTATGGGCATTTAATATTGGTCTAACCGAAAAGGGTCTATTTTTCGTGAATCACAAATGCTTCAAAAAAATTAGCGAAATGATCTCAGATTATGTTCGCACACGTAAACCAATTCATGAAACGCAGCCCATCGTTGTAAAGCGACCTGTTCCTCATCCGGTCAGTTATATCCATTTGATGTAAATACTGTAACAATATTTAATACATAACTAAACTGCGTAATTGTAATAAGAGAGCCGTGACGGAAGTTTAATTATACTCACAAATATGTGAGTACTAAAATGAGGTTGCAGGACTGCCTTTTAGGCCTGGGTAGTATCACACGATCGAGTACGTCTGAAAGATGAGCTTGGTCAAGGGGCATTTGGTCGTGTGTATAAAGGTGTACTACAAGTTGGTCATACTTACATGACAGTTGCTGTGAAAACATGCGCTGGACAAGCCAGCGATAAAACTAAACGAGCTTCATTCCTTCAAGTATATTTGTATTGTCATATATTTCATGAATTTTTAGTTATCAATCTCCAACTACTGCGATAATTAGTAGTAATTATACATGTTCTTCTTTTCAAGATCTATTCAGTTCGAAAAAATTTGCGAGAAAGGATAACTTTACTCACTGAACTTTCCACTATCATCAGATAAAACCTTAGGAAAAGATTCCTAGTAAAACGAAAAGTTGAGAATAGCCGAAAAATATAAATTTTCAGTAACAATTCAATACAATTCTCTTATCATCTGCATTAATGCATTCAGTTTCACAAATGGTTGAAGAAAAAAAAAAACTAGGGCATCTGGATGCCCGAATAATCTTTAATATTCGGAGGAGAATGATAAAGATGAAGTAAACGCTGTAGTTAATAATTTCGTCTTTATTCAAGGAAGTCTGGACTAACAATTTCATTTTCGTGAAGTCTAGTATTACTGGTTACAGGAAGCCAAGGTTATGAGGGACTATAAGCATGAGAATTTGGTGCAGTTTATTGGTATCGCATGTCAGAAAGAGCCATTGATGATAATTGTCGAATTCTGTGGTGGCGGATCCCTATTAAAGGTTGCCGGAAGCGTTCGGTGCTTTGATCTCTGAAGATGTAATAGTCAGAAAGATGTCACAGCGATAAGGTTAAGCGATACAATGAGTTTTCAGGAATAAAAAAAGAACGTCGAAATTTCTTCAAAGCTCCTGAGAATGAGATGGATCAAAAAGGTGTTTTATCTATTTCATTCCTAGTGGTTTTAAATAAGTTTCCAAGATTTTAAAGAAGTTTTTAGTATTTACGAAATAAAGGAGCGCATCTCGGAATAGCAACCAGATATCGTTTTGGTAAGGAAGCATCGGCTGGTCTGAAATATTTGGAGGAGAAAAGATGTATCCATCGAGATGTAGCTGCTAGAAATTGTCTTCTTACGGAGCATGAATTAGCGGTTCGTGTTTGTTCGAAAAGAAAATAAACATAAACGGGGGAATTTGATTTGAAATTTAATTAAGGTTGCTTTCCTTGCTGTTCTAAAATTTAGGGGAAATTCTTCAAAATCTCTCTTTTCCCATCCATTATGAAGGCTACTGTATCTTCGGTTCAAAAATCCGTTTCGAAAATTTTCCTTTCCACCACCACTTTGCCCTAAAGTTTGTTCTCAACTCGTGCAGCTGGATTGCAGGAATTATTTTTCATTCAGTTAAAAATATGCGATTTTGGATTGTCGATCAAGGAACAGCAAGTTTCCAATTCCGAAATACAGTTGCCGACAAAATGGCTTTCACCGGAAGCAATTAAATCAATGCAATTTACCACCAAAAGTGATGTTTGGGCATTTGGTGTACTGTTGTTCGAGATATTTACCGATGGCAGCGAACCATATCATGGTCATTCATCAGTCAATTGACCGATAACTGAGGGGAATTATTAGTGTCAACACAAAACAGCGAAAAGCTTACTAGCCATGATTAGAAAACTGATAAGAACAAATTAAGAATTTCCATTAATTTATGGAAGGTAAAAGATGTCATTTTCTATGCAAAAATTCAAGAGTTATTCCTTCATATAACATTAAAGAACATTCCAAGAATTGGTCTTTTCCTAGTATTTTATACCCAGTGTGCTCCATATTGTGTAACGCTAACACTAAATTTCTCTAAATTTTAAAATTCAAAGTTTGTAAATTATGTGAGTACTATCAGGTATGAGTAATGCAGAAGTGCGAGAAAAATTAACTGATGGGAGCAAGTATCGAATGGAAATACCTCTTGACGTACCGCCGGGTATCATGGAATTGATCAAAAAGTGCTGGATGGAAGAACCAAAGCAAAGACCAACATTTAAAGAGATTAATCGGACACTTACCAAAATAGCATTTGTTTGAAAGCAGTGGTCACATGCAGTAATTAGCTGATATTAAGTAATTAAATCAAAATGCATGTTAAGCAGCAGTTTACTTGTTTTACTCTCCGAAGCGATTCGTCTACTTAATGGTACCTACTTGAACGACGTCCTCTTTATTTGTTTGCTCAGTTTTCCCTATCGCTAAGGACGGAAAGCAAAACGGGTGCTTCTTTTCATCATATATCATCCTAAGTACCGATATTACTACCCTGACGTTATTGTCAGGTACAAAACAAATGGAGGTCAAATTTAAATAAGTAAACTTATATCGTAATAAAGTTTGGAATACATGAATTGACGCATAAAAGCTTTGACCGGACCACAGATGTGGAGAGTTCCAGATATAAACTTTAAATAAATTCCTTGAACTTTTCTGGCTCAAAGAGAAAACTGATAAGAACAGTACAGTCAATAATAAAGTGATGATATACTTCAGGATCTTCACCTTTTCAAGCCTTAGTAAAGGGAGCAAAGTTTGATAATAGCTGAAGAAATTTTAAACCAGATGTGGAATAATGCCACCTGTTGATAAGTTGATATCGAATGAACGATTGAGCAATGTGGTATGAAATGAAATGCTCTAAGAGCTGGCATTTTGATAGTAGGGACTAACGACGATCGCAATCAGAGGATGATGGCAGACATCATTGACACCCGACCCAACAATCTTGATAACACGACTACTACTGATGTTCGGTGTTCTGATGAATTTTTTCGATCTCAATTGAAAGTTCCTTGATATGCAACTGGAACAAAAGTGAAGAGTACATAAATCCCATCTACTCCCGCCTTCTACCTCCCGAACCATCTGATGTAAGCAAAAAGGAAGAGATCTAGAAATTGCATTTTGACTCTGCCCACAGGACATTTTACCTGTCAGAAAAGAAACGTGTGGAACATAGGGGTGATAGGATTGTGGATTCGGGCATAAATGGCTACATTGGAATATGAAGATTACATGTCACGTTAAGAATTGAAAAGTAATAGGTTATGTTAAGCGTCTTTTCCTTCCAAATTGGACATGTTGGTATACGCTAAATGGTAGAGCAGTAAGTGTGAAATAGTGTACTCTGCTTTTCAATTTAATTAATTTTTGGAAGGAAATAAATAACCTTCAGATTTGTTTACCACAATTTGGCTCTGTAAGCAGAATGGATTTTCAACTGATGGAGAAGGATATGTATGGCGATGTGGAAAACGATGAAGAACTGATGACCGAATTATTAGCTTTAGAAGCAGAAGAACGAGCTGCTGGACATATGCCTTCAGTATGCACGGATGGTACACGTGAATGCACCACAAATCAACATACCATAGGTTTTACTTGAGAATTCTTTCACAGGGTGTATGAGTTTATGAAACATCTAATTAATTTGAATCCTTCATAAACTTAATTTGAAGCATAAGACAAAAGCTGAAGCTGAAGGAGAAAGACTGACTGACTGAAACAAAGTTTAGACATTCACTACTTTGATGGCTAGCACATTAAGGCTATGTCATAAAAAGCAGTTTATAGTCTCGTTTTTTTTCCAGTTTATAGTCTTACTATTCCAAGGAATCGGATGACCGGATGGTCTTGGTGCGGAAAACATAGACTTTTTGCAAATAGTCTATTATACATAGTAAAAGCAGTGCATGATCACAGGTCCTCATGAATCAGCTGCACAGCCTTCACAGCGAATGAGCGGCGCGTATGGCATTTCAAGTATATCAGATGCATCAGATGAAGATTTGGATAATAATGATGAGGAGGATGTGAACGATCCAGAACTTCTAGTATGCATTGAAACTTTGTGGTTGTCAGCAGTTCACAGCATATTTTTATTTATCTTGATTGTTCATCCATTTCACAGGCATCAAGTTATTCAACGCTATATCAAAATCAAAATGATTTAAGGCAGAACTTTCTGATTTGGTTGGACAGGAGGATGGTGCTGCTTGTGAGATTGAACCACCAGCATCTTCTAAACCGCTTGTTCCTTCAAGATTTTCATATGAATCTGCTGCTGACACGGCATTACTTCGTAAGTTGCAAGAACTTAAGGAAGAATATACTTCAGCGCTGGAAGCTGCGAAGGAGGAAAAAGATCTTTTGCGCACCAAAAGGTAGTAGTATTATTGTTTATCCTTTTTTTAAAATATTTATCAGCTATAAGCAACATTTTTTACCGTTTTTATCAATATTGCTATTGTTGTTCAGCAATCCATAAACTTTTTTCGTTTGAAGTGATTAGAAAATTATTACTTTGTCGTCATTTCGTAAACTGCACACAAATTAGGAATTTCGAGGGCTTTGAAATATTCCATGGAAATATTGCTTCCTCACCTAGGTACCAAAGGGGATGTCGCAAGATCGAAGAACTGTTACAGAAGGTGCAAGCAAGAAAAGTAATAGATGAGAATGACATTCCAGTTTCAATCAGAGCAATTCGTTCTGAACTGCATGCAACGGAAGCTGACTCTTCAGTCATTTCCAAACTGGAGGTAATTTTTCACTCTCAAGAAATTCCGAAACTTTGCTCTAACGTTTGGTTCAACGCCTGGATAGCTACAGGTAGCTAAAATATTAAAGATTTTTTTGTTAGTGGACGCGCAGTATCATGTAACAACTCATCATAAAAGCTTTTGGAATTGGCGGAAAATCGTTCTCCATGTTTGATGCAGTACATTTTATGTTTGTCGTTTCTATCAAGCAGTTACACTCGAACAGTTTGGTTGGTTAAATTTGGGTTGAAATGCAAACTTGTGCAATGTTTTTGTGTTTGAAGGTATCCGCAAAGCCACTACTGCCACCTGAAGTAAAGCAGGTCACTGCGGAAGAAACCAGTAAACTATCTAACACTTGTCAAAAACCAATTAAGAACTTATTGAAAGGAGAACAGCTAAGAGCAGAATTAACTAATCGTCGAGAATCCTATATCAAAAACGCCAAAGCAGCTAATGCATGTTAGTTCATTTTAGAGAGATTTTTTCTCCATATTTCCGAATACTTACTGAGTTATGGATCTTGTGCATTTTGAAATTTATAAAATTTGGTTGTAGTAGGTGACAAAAAAGAAGCTTATGAATATTACGTGGTTGCGAAGCAGTTCGATGAAGCAATTAAAGCTATGAATGATGGGCAGGTAACAGAATGTGAGGAGAATGAACTTCCACCTCCGGCCACCCCCTACAGATCAATCAAGGTTAATTTATATCCGAAAGTGAATATAAGATATGAAAGAAAATAAGTCGATTTGTGTCACTATTATTTGTAATGGAATGTTTGAAGTATTGTGTCTTATATGATGAACTAAACGTTTGCTCAGATACTTCCATACAACCATCATAAAATAACTCTCTCGCTGGAAGAGAAAAATTATGGTCCTAGACGATCATGAGAAGCCAAAAAAACTAGCATCTTATATCTTACCTCGTGGCGAAATAATAACTTCTTTCTTTCTGGCTCTGAAGTTCCAAATATACGGCTTTTTTTTGACTGCTCATGTAAGAGTTAGATTCTATTCCTCATCCAGTAGGAATTTGAACCCTGGAATTTATTAAGCAGTTAACTTAGATGGGAAGCATAAAACAGTTGACGACTTACAGTTTTGGAGAGATTCATCCATTTTTCTTCTATTCCTCGACCTGTCATAGGTTATCCGTATAAATAAATTCACATTACACTACTTGTAAAAAAAGTTTTATAAGATTCAGCAGTTCTCCTAGTTTTTAATGGCTTTTTATAAGATTCAGCAGTTCTCCTAGTTTTTAATGGCTATGTTAGCGAAAGAACTGAAGAAGTAGAAGTTTGCGTTTTTCTGCTGTTTTAAATTACCAAGTCGAAAATGAGGGAATCCGTAATGCTAAGTTGAGAGCTGATGTGAGACAGATACAATATAGAAAGATATATAATTGTGTCCTGTGTAGTACAAAAACTTTAACTGACATGTTGGGCACTGAAATACCTAAAAGGGCTAGAAATCATGTGTTATTTAGTTTCTTTCCATAAGGAATGACCTGTTAACGTTAAATAAAAATAAGGGATTGTTGAAGCATGAAGAAATTTTTCCTCCTCCAAAGACGCTACTAGACGAACTGCAGCAGCGCATGCAGAAATATAAAGCTTTATGCGATCAAAACCGAGTTGAAAGTGATGATCGAAAGTACAGGTGTCTTTTTGATGAATTCTGGCTGGTTAAATTTTTTCATATCTTTTTGAGATGTGGACTGCTGTTGTGATTATTTGCTTATATCTGTAGTCCTGCAAGTAGCGTAAGTAATGTACAGTTCTTTTTCTTTTTGCAGTTGTCATTTTACTTTAACTTTTGACCAGCTAGGCTTGCAGAATGAATGCTCGTATTTTGAAGCGATATGAAGATGCGCTTAGAGCTTGTCGTTCAAATAGACCAGTCGATATCAATGGACTGCCGTGTCCTCCTGGATATCCACCTCTTGCTCTAAACATGACTACTAGCGCAAGTAATTTTCTGCATATTTTTCCTTAGATTCATACCGTTTTAGCTTCTCTTACTTTCATAATGATGAGCACAGTATTTATTTGAACTAAATGAAATTTGAGATGGAATAGTAATGTTACGAAGACCTCTACCTGAAGTGGGACCGTTTGTTGCATCTGAGCCGTCAGTGTCAGGAAGACAGTCACGTCAGAAGCAACAGCTTGACTTTCTGCTCAGACGACAACTACAGTTCAAGGAAGTTGCTATTGCTGCAAAGAAAAAGGGTGACATGACTACTGCCAAAAAGTTTTTACTTGCTGCAAAGGTGTTTTTCACATTCTGACTTAAATTTTGTAGGTTAGAAGTCATACATTTCGATAACATCAAATTGTATTTTTAACGTTCCTAATACCAAAACCTTGTTAGGGGTTAAGTCCTATTACGTTTTAAAAGTTAAGGATTTGGTTTGGGAGTTATTGCGAGGTTTCAGTTATGTGGATTGAAAACTGAGGATTCCTTAGTAATTTTTCAGCTGCTACTTAGTTTAATACCTAGTTTTTATTATTAAATACTCGTCTTTAGGGTTTTGATAAAATGATTTCTGCCTCGAGAAGTGGTTTACCTATCAATATTGAGAAAATACCCGTTCCACCGCAAGTCCGAGCATCTGCAAAAGCGCTCAAGTCATCATTAGAGTATCACACAAGTTTCGATGCTGCTATTAAAGGTGCGTGGATGGTTCTCAATATTGCACTTCTTTTGTTATATTATCTCTGCATATCATTTATGAATATGTCCAATAGAGATCATTTCTATACTGCAGGCACACCTACTGAAGTATTTGCCACATTGGAAAAGGATCTCATTTATCAAGTAAAGCTTTGCGAAGAATATAGACTTGCTTTTACACAGTTAGTTTTTGCTTAGCTTGTACCTAAAAGTTTGGCTTTTACCGTAATTGGATTTACACGCTGCAGATCAACAACGACAACTATAATTATGTCCATTTCAATTATCAGAAATAGATTTAAAATGGTTAAACCATAAGTTGTTATTTTAACTTCAACTGATATTAATCATTTTACGTTTTTAATGATGGACTTTCTCTATATCACTAGGAATTCTCTATCGAATTATGTCGTTATAGATCTGTTACACTTTCTTAGATTGGGTGATGTAACTCGAGTAAACATGTTTGAAGCCTGGTCTGCCATTTCGAAAAGAGACTTAATACTTTTACGCGAACTTGCCAAAAGGAATGCAGCTGTGCCACAGTAAGAAATTGTTACAAAAATTAAATTTCCTCGATTTCATTTCGATTTCGCGATTTCTGTAAGGTTTATCATTTTCTTAAAGGTTTCGATACGAAACTCGAGACATACCCTCGGTCGAAGTGTGCTTGGAAATAGATGAGCATCACATCGAATTGGCAATAATAAAAGTAACCGAAGCAAAGTTACCGGCAGGTTCCTGCTCATTATTTTTCCTATATAGTGCTATATTCCTTATTTGAATAATTTCAAGAGGAAGTACTTTTTAAAGGATGTAGTGAGTAAGACCTTTTTTATTAAATCATGTCCGTGTGCATTTTTTGTAGCAATACTTTCTGCACTTATTTTTTTCCATGTTAGGATGAATTTTAAATGGAGTGGTGTTATAATTCCTGAAATGAGATATTTTTTTGTTGACGATACTAGTCGTCTAATATTGCTCGAAAATCATCTTCACTTGTGCTTTAACATTAACCATTGCGATATCGCTAGAACAGATTTTCATGATTAAAAATGCTAAAAGAAAAATGTTCCAGGTTGGAAATCATCTGACGGTTATCTGTTTGTAAAGTATAATTTTGCATTTCCCCACGACGCTCATCAAACTGGTAGAACTAAAGTCATAGCTGCCACGAACTCACCAGGTATTCTTCGTATGCTTACCACTTACAAACTTTGCAATAGTGATTACTTTGAGTAATTTATTCCTTTACTGTAAAATGTAGACTAGCACATAATGAAATATGAGTTATTTTATTGCTGTGATACTTTTTGATAGAGAATATTTTTATAGCTTGCGTGGAATATGTAAACGATCAAATTGTAGGTGGAAAATATTTTCTTTTCCTGGTTTCTCATCATTTTTTTAAAGCTTATTTCGTAATTTTCGCTTCATTTTATCGTTATTGTTAACAATGTAATGATGTATCATGTTCTCATCTTGCCGAATGTTTTGATGTGCAGTTATTTGTATGCTGTCATCTTTGCTCATGATCAAAAAATAAGAATAGTGTTGCAATTTTCGGAGAAACAAGATCAGGAAAAAGAAAAACTGGGCAAAACGAGAGGAGTAGAGAAAAGGGAAAATACGAGATAAAAGAAAAAGAATTTATTATCACTACTAATATACACTATTGCATTCTTTAGTATAATTTATTTTCTTACTTTTTTTTTTTGTTTTTAAATCTTTGTTTATTTAGGTATATATTTTGCCTCTTGTTTTTCTAGAATACAATCAAAAATTCCTGTTAACAATCAATCGGAAAACGAAACAGCTGCAAAGAATCATTAAAAGGAACTGTTTGAAATTTGAGGTTATTTGAGGATCAAATTGTCATATTGATATTTTCAATTATGTAAACAAATGGACTTTTTTGTCTGTTTCATTAGCTGTACAATCGCATCGAAAAAAAGAGGACTTGAACACAAGAGAAGTTAGAAATAAAACAATCGATTTTCTAACTTGCACATCATGGAAGCAAAACTGCTTTTATAGGCTTCCCGTATAGATAATGATTTAATATACTAATAGAGGACTTGTGTTATGGCTTTTGCAGTCATTTTTTCAGGTTTACCAAAAAGGTGGCTTTTTGAGGAGTGACAAATTGATCGCCACAGCCGATTGTAAGTTGATTGATTTGGAAGAAAAAGTACACATCCACGAAAGTATAGATCTGTTGGAAGGACGGAAGCAAACAGGAGGAAAATTGAATTACCGGGTTATTCCTTACTTATTTTTGATTAATTTAATCATACGTTTTCAGACAAACCGAAAGCAGAATTGCGCATCCTTTTAAGGAATGGCATAGTGTTTTCAGATTAGATTTAATTAATTTGACCATTTCTTAGTAAAATTCCAGGTACGTGTTCGCGAGCCTTTGGGTGGAAAGAAGCTCTTAATAATGCAAAAAAAATGGTTAATATTAGAATCGTAATCTTAAAACAAAGGACGACTGAATGTTTGTTTTGAATAATTTACAATTAGCAATTAGACTTGATGTCGTAAATTTTATAGAGTTACAGTTTAAATTTTACGGGTTTGTGCAGCGTTATGCTGCATGGACGACTTTTATAAGAGGTAGTTTGATGAATTGTAAATACTTTATCACCTTAGCTTATCTTTTGTTGATGTCTGCATGAATCCTCTTGTTGTAGTGAGATTTCACGCGCTGTGCGACCGATCAGTTTAAGTAATTTCAATTGGAAATTACTTACCCTTTCATAATAGAATCAATGATATAGCTTACCCTTTCATTCTTTTACCTTTACATTATTTATTTGTAAATATTTTCCATATTACACTATTACTGTTACTGTTATATATATATATATATATATATATATATATATATATATATATAT
>NW_018108365.1:89491-91381 GCF_000183805.2 Loa loa | reverse complement strand
TACTATATATATATATATATATATATATATATATATATATATATATATATATATATATATATATATATATATATATATATACATATATAATAGATCATTGCTGTTACCACTGCTTCGCAATCTCCAACTTTTTTGAATGAAGATACTCAGGAATAAGGTTTATTCTGACAAAGAAATATGAAGTGTAAATAAGAGACTTTTGATTCTAAATCCAAATAATTATATTATCGCTATCTTCTTTGTTTCTTTTCTCTAGCACTAAGATTGGACTAGTAGAATCAATGATATAGCTTATCCTTTCATTCTTTTATCTTTGCGTTATTTATTTGTAAATATTTTCCATATTACATTAATTAGTACGGGTTTCTTTCAAACACTGGTCCCTTTGTTAAATTCTCAGGCCATTAAAAGGTAAAAGGCTGCCAATGCAAGGGATTGTTCACTGTAGCGTACTGAAGCCAAGGAATGTTCATCGCGAGTGAAAAGAATTAGGTGCCTGGAAACATGGCAAACTATAATTGGCATCCTTAATAAATTGCAACGTATATTTGAGACGGGGCTTGCTTGTTTTAGATTTTATGGTCGAAATTGTTTGAAACTTTCAAGAAATCATCCCACCTAATAAATAACTCTGATAAGAGGGTGATCATGTGACTCCAACATGATTTTGAAACTTCAGTTGCTGTCGAGAAAAGGATTCTTATTGTACAAATTCAGAGGGAATACAGGAATACATTATACAACTTCAAAGGGAATACAGGAATACAAATTCCTGTGGCTTTTCTTTATCGACATTAGCCTTTATATATCTTCTGCGGTATTACACAATAATGAGGATGAAATGAACATAGTGAATATTGACGGATATCAAGAGGTCTCTAAATGTTCGTTACGTTGTCGTACTTTCCTTTTATAACTGTTGTTCTCCTTTCGCTCCACCACTGCTGCTGTTCGTAATTTCAGCTGAACTGGATGACTGAATACACAATGAAACCCATTGAACTCTGTTGAACTCAATCTTCGATGTTCTCTCCATATAAATCCTTCGGGGATACCTCCTTTTTTGCTGTTAATGCCATTATCAGATCAGCTATTTGCTATTTCCCTTGTTTACCGATATCTTTATTCTTCCGGCTCGCTAACCTCTTTTCCCCGCTATTTGACCTATTTGACATTCCTATATACAATTAATTACATCTTTCTGGCTTCGCCAACATCGAGCTCTTACAATAAAATTCTAGTTTAGCTTGATTCATGTCTTTCTTTTGATTTCTTTTTTCAGTCCGATTATTTATTGTTCGGTGTTGGTGAACTATGGTATGTCTTGAAAATATGAAGAGTTTGTTTTTATTTGCCTTTAATTATTGATTTTCATGCGATTGTAGTTGGGCTGACTGCATGAATAAATACTGCTATTATTTCTAAAAGAAAATTCCGCATTTAAGGTATTTGAATAATGGTCTAAATTGCATTTTTTAGCTTTTTTGCTTTCACAACTTTGGATTTCAAGCTGTTAATCCGAGAAGTCCACCGGTTTTGTTTTATGTGGCCATTTTTCCACGTGAACGAATAGTGCTACGAATAGTGCTACGATATGAAAAATGTGGTTAAAGGAGCTTTCATTTGAAAGTATACTTTAGGGTATTGGAAGATTGAAATCTTCTCATCCCAATTTCAGTAGTTCTCTTATATAGACTTGATATGACTAACTTTAGCATTTGACCAGGACTTTATTTGTGTACAGAGCTGAAAATATCTGTTCGTGATCAATGATAGAAAAATTGGACAACTGTGAAGCCCTATCAAATGATACAACTCCAACAGATCTTTGATCTGAGCATCTCAATCAAATCCTCTAGGTAAATGTTTACGCAGAGATAACATGGTCTT
>NW_018108365.1:88226-89009 GCF_000183805.2 Loa loa | reverse complement strand
AACGAATAGTGCTACGATATGAAAAATGTGGTTAAAGGAGCTTTCATTTGAAAGTATACTTTAGGGTATTGGAAGATTGAAATCTTCTCATCCCAATTTCAGTAGTTCTCTTATATAGACTTGATATGACTAACTTTAGCATTTGACCAGGACTTTATTTGTGTACAGAGCTGAAAATATCTGTTCGTGATCAATGATAGAAAAATTGGACAACTGTGAAGCCCTATCAAATGATACAACTCCAACAGATCTTTGATCTGAGCATCTCAATCAAATCCTCTAGGTAAATGTTTACGCAGAGATAACATGGTCTTGCACTAAAAGTCAGTAGTTGGGGAGACAGTGATAAATGTATTGAATTTAAGATGAAGATAAACTCAGCTATCAAAGAATTATTCAATTTGGATAGATATTAAAAGGATGCAAACAGACATTTTCGAAACGGGTTTCTTTACCTATACAGAACTGGGAATATCGCTATTTTTGGAGACTATATGCAGAAGTGTTTGATCAAACAATACAATAATCCTTCCAATATATAGCTGAAATTTTCGGAAGATAGATCATAATAAAGGTAAATTCCCGTAGATGGCTAGATTATGTGAAATATTGTATTGCAGGTTGAAACGTAAAATGAAATAACTGGATACATCACATTGCATATAATTCTAAGTTGCTAGCAACAGTACAAGTAAGGAGAATCCTTAAACCAATGAACATTTTAATCAGTAAATTCCAAAACCGTACTATCATCCGTTTTAGGTACTATTTCAATAGTTTCTA
>NW_018108365.1:79102-87912 GCF_000183805.2 Loa loa | reverse complement strand
CAAACAGACATTTCGAAACGGGTTTCTTTACCTATACAGAACTGGGAATATCGCTATTTTGGAGACTATATGCAGAAGTGTTTGATCAAACAATACAATAATCCTTCCAATATATAGCTGAAATTTTCGGAAGATAGATCATAATAAAGGTAAATTCCCGTAGATGGCTAGATTATGTGAAATATTGTATTGCAGGTTGAAACGTAAAATGAAATAACTGGATACATCACATTGCATATAATTCTAAGTTGCTAGCAACAGTACAAGTAAGGAGAATCCTTAAACCAATGAACATTTTAATCAGTAAATTCCAAAACCGTACTATCATCCGTTTTAGGTACTATTTCAATAGTTTCTACTAAAACAAAGATAGAAATGGGGAAAAAAGTCCGGAAAAGATAACGATACAACAAGGCAAATTATCATATAAAAATGTCGTCTATTCTCCTGCACTAAGTTCCTCATTTCATCAAAACTCAAGATTGTCCTATTGCATTGCCGAGCTAGTTTATCATAATATCTTACTTTTTAATCTCGTTTAATTTATATCACTAATCGCAACATATTGTAGTGTTAAAATGTGTTATTTAGTACTCTTGGATAGGCACCCTGTTTTATATTATTTCCTTTGATTAAAATTGGGTAAGGGAATAGATTTAAACCTTTGAAAAAATAGAGTGGAGCTGTTGGCTGTATAGCATAGTATCATTAAGTGTGCCTTCGATCAGACAAAGCTGTTTATTAAGTTCATATACAACTAATACCTTTTCCAGCAACCAACAAATTATGCTACATTTTGTATCAACTGCAAGAAAAAATCAATCGGAAAAGAAATTAGAGAAAACATTAAGGCAAAATGAATTATCGGATGTCACCAGATTGATCGACAAAGTTGCAATTCTAAAGAAGGATGAATTCTGACCTATTCAACTTGA
Source organism: Loa loa (assembly GCF_000183805.2). Classification (NCBI taxonomy): domain Eukaryota; kingdom Metazoa; phylum Nematoda; class Chromadorea; order Rhabditida; family Onchocercidae; genus Loa; species Loa loa. Next base: position 86,977 of record NW_018108365.1, on the reverse strand, counting down.
AAACTCTTGGTATTGGTGCTACTATTTTTTCAGTGGTGCTGCGGGATGGCATATTCCGGTGGACAGAAAAACTTTTTCTACATCAGGTGTAATGCAGAGTTGAGCCGAATTTGCCATCTGTAAAGTCGGTGCCACTTGTTTAGTGTACCGGATTTTTATAATTCATCTCCCCGTGACGTTTCCTCGGTACTTCCCCTTCCAGTTTTTCCATCACAACGAACAAATAGGACATAAAATTTCATTAACTCTACTCGCTCATAAGGACTATAACAATTCAAATTTTGTCACGCGGGAGGAGGAAATGGTTTGGGGGCAGCAAGCCTCCATTGAGTCATAACCTCTCTGGAGGAATTGGGCTGTAAATAAGTCAAGCGGGTTGGACCATACTTGATTCGAATGTTTAAAGTAGAATTAAAGTGTCTTTTATTAGTTTCTGTGGATTAAAAAATTTTGATTTAGACAAAGAAGAATAGATCAACACTCTATAAATGTCTGATAATTCTTCCCATTCACGTTCTATTCGTTCGCGCGATCGCCCTCGTTCTGCCACTTCGGGAAGTCCTACGAATTCACGCCAAACACTCTCTGAGGCTTCGAATAATTCGACGAGAATTTCACAGCAGACGACTGCCGAAAATGTATCCCGAAGTAGAAGTTCACATCGAGCTGTCCTACAATTACCATCATCACAAGAGCACGAGATCGGTGATTTTTGTAGGATTTTTAGAAACATAATGAATAGGTTATTTGATGACTCTCAGTAGGTCTATATTGGTTGTATTTTGCGGACTTCTTCATTTGCATGCTAGCTATATGTTGGTTATTTTATGCTTAAAATATGATTTTGCATCCGTAGTAGAAACTGGAATTATCCGAGGTACAGAACAAGAAGCAGTTCAACGCGATCAAACTGAGCATCATTCATCAGCACGATCACAGCTAACTGGTAAATGACACTTTTCTGATGTTGGTTATCAGTCCGACGTTTATTGTTTTTATCAGCGTTGCTGGAATTAGTTCGAATGCTGGTCGAATTCAAAATGGTTATTTTATATAAATCAGAGCTAAAAAAATAAAAAAAAACTTCAACCTTGTTTTGAAAAAGCTTTCGAATACTGCCATTAGTGGCGCTGATTATCGTCCGATAAAGCATATTTATTGCAGCATAGAGTGATTTATCTCATTTCACTTGATTACAGTATGTATGGCATACTGGAAAATGGATAAATCGTAAACTTTATTAAAGGATTTCACTTAGCGAAGCAGTCATAACTAAACACCATTGTCGTAGTGGACATCCAATAAATACTTTCATTCCCTGGTATTCAAACATCCGAGTATTTTTGACAAATGTGCATATATATATAGCTTTAGTTTTTTTTTTTTTTCATTTCTAGAATCAAGTGTACTTCATTATGGTTCTGATCTGGATACATCGAGTCAGGTAGGCAGTACGATGTCATGGCAGCGGACAGTGCGACATATGCGACCTGATATTAATTGTGCCCCATCTCAACATCGTACTATTTGCATCGACAGAATGGAAGTTCGTTTCAAAATGTTTCAGAAAAAATGCTATATTTTACCATTCTTTTTCTTACCGAAGTCCTACTAGTAAAGCTTATTTTCCTTTTTAGGACGATCTCTCAAATGGTTTGGAACCTGGCCCAAAACTTTACATTTGGGGAACGCGTATCTGCGTTTTTGATGTACAGCGCGCATTTCGCACTTTCATTAATGAATTTAGACCGACAAGCGTTTCAGATGATGAAAATGTATTGACTCTTCCATCGAACGTGCGAATGGGTAGATTTGATAATATTATTAGTAAAAATTCCATTGCCGAGGTGGGAGAAAGATCAAATGCACAAATTTATGTGAATAATATGCTATGTTTTGCCAAACTTTTTTTTTGCCAAAGTTTTACTAGTAAAGTTCGTTTTTCTGTTTAGGACGATCTCTCAAACAGTTTGGAATTCGTTTAACTTTGGTACTGCTGATGGAAATAGTAGGAAAAAATTGGTCATTAAGGATTGATCCTTATTTTCATAAACAAGTTTTTGGGCTCTGTAGTGTGACAATGACATTTCCAGCATTAACTTTAAATAATGTTGAGTAGCTTGAATGAATGGCAACGCATGTTTACAAAAAAACAAAAGGCAGACATAAATTAATTCATTTCCAGAAATTGATTTGGAACGACCATATTATTTGGAGCGCCTGTATGAAATTGACCAAAGTGAAAACATTGCTTTCAATTTGAATTTGCAACATATTAAACTATTCAATGAAGCCCTGTATCGGAAAATTGTTTGTTATCCATCGGTAAGCAAGTTTTATGCTTACTGGTTTTACCCTTCTATCACATTTTGATGATTGCTTTTCGACTAAAATAAAATTCTTGTTGGGAATAAATAAGGCGAACAATTTATGACTCAAGCCATAAGTAGTTAGAAGCTGTTATATTATGGAATAACGGTTAATGTTATTTCGAGTTATCAGACGATTATTGCTGCTAGTAGCATCATCAGTTTTAGTGCATCGATTTTATGTTTCTATAATTTCCTTCACATTCCGCACTTGTTTTTTCGAATTTATAAAGTCATTGTAAATTCCAGGACATTATACCGTATCTTGATCTGACGATAAACGAAATATTTTCCGAAAAATATCAAAAAGTATTATATGCTCCGATTGAAGTACGGCCATTTAATGCACAAAAAACACGCAACATGCGTGCACTCAATCCGCAGGATATCGATCAGTTAATCACCATTAGTGGTATGGTTATACGAACTTCACCATTGATCCCTGAGATGAAACAGGCATACTTTCAGTGCACTGTTTGCAATTTTCCGGTAATTTTTGTCTGAATTATTATTAAAATTAGGATACTTAAAGCTTTTACTTATCTTTTTGACAATATGAGGATTATATCGAGTACTCGGTTCGTTTTTTTTAAATCTTATAGAGTAGAAAAACAATAAACTTTCATACCGTTAAGGTCGTAAATCTTTCTTGTGAATTTTTGTGGAGCCTGAGAGGTATTTTCAGGTTGATGTTGAAGTAGACCGTGGTCGAATTGAAGAACCAGCCATGTGTCATAACTGTCAGTCGAAATATTCTTTCCAGCTTGTCCATAATCGTTCTCTTTTCATGGATAAACAAATAATTAAACTGCAAGAGTCTCCAGGTGCACAGCGGAATTAAAATCCGTGAATTTTCCCAATATAGACTTTTTAATTGTTATTGATTTGTGTAGGTCTTAAAATTGGTCAGATCCTACGGAACGGTTTCAGTCCTATCATAGAGCCTTTTTTGAAATGGATGTCTATTTATACTTTCTCAAAAGAACACTACACTGATTGGTCAATTAGTTTTCATGATGTAGTTTCATTTTCCTTCTGCTTAAAATTCGAATGCGAAAAATTTAACTTATGTATTCATTTTTAGATGATATGCCTGCTGGCCAAACACCACATACTGTAACATTGCTTGCGCACGGTGATATGGTGGAACGGGTTCAACCTGGGGATCGTGTAGCTGTAACGGGAATTTATCGTGCTGTACCAGCACGTGTTAATCCACGCATGCGAAACGTTAATGCTGTTTATCGTACTAGTATCGATGTATTACACTTTCGAAAGACTGATCAAAGTCGCCTTCATCAAATCGATGATGGGTAGGCAATCATTTTTCGAGGATACAGAAAAAGGTCCAGTAATCAGATTACTGAGTCATAATCTGGATATTATTTATCACATATTAGAAAGCTTCTTGAATCATTATCACTTGAACGTTATATTTTTGCTTTTTTTCAGAACTCATTTAACAGATGAAAAAGTTTCCTTGATCATGAATTTGTCAAAACGAACCGATATTGTCAATCGGTTGACGAATGCTGTGGGTATGAAAAACTCGTATTTTTGCAATATGACTTTTTTATTTTCGCATCTTATGTTTATACTTTTAGGGGAGCTGTCATACTTTTTAATATATCACGATTTAGTTCCCGTCTTATTACCAATGACAGCATTTAATGTGGCAGTGCTGAAATTGTTGTGAAAATTGTATTATCGGAAGTTGCTATCCCTCCTTTTTCAAAATAAGATCTGGAATATTCAAGAATATTCATTTAACGAACAGGATAAGAATGCCGAAATATTTTAGTAACTACGTTATTGCCTTAACATTATTACGTCTAAAAATATTAAACGTTAAGAGTTTTCCACCAATATTGTTTTGAGCTCCTTCAATCTATGGCCACGAGGATATTAAACGAGGTATTCTCTGTTTATTATTCGGTGGTACCAACAAGGAGGATAGAACAGGTAACAAAATTAAACTACGAAGCGAAATAAACATATTGCTTTGCGGAGATCCTGGCACCAGCAAAAGTCAACTTCTACAAGTAAGTTTTGACGTTAGTAATAACAGCTGTCTGTAATAATTTGTGGAAACAGAGATGTTAAATCTTCTACCTCTTCATAATTTTCTTTAAGCCTCTTTAAATGCGCTTTTTCTTTTTTGTTATGAGTACATTTTTTGCACTTATAGATGAAATATAAACAGTGGATGAAATGTTAAATCAAGAAGGAAAACTGAAAAGACTGTTACCTGAATAAGTCATTACTTTGAACTGAGAAAATGTGGAGGCTTAATAAATATTGGTAAAATGGAGTTAATATTCTTTACGAATACTTCCGTACGAGCTATGTGAGATAATACTCCCATGACAAATTTCAGTATGTGTATCGACTTGTACCACGTGCACAATATACATCGGGAAAGGGGTCTTCTGCGGTCGGGTTAACAGCGTCTGTCACCCGTGATCCCGACACGCGTCACCTCGTGCTGCAAACTGGTATGGTTAATGTTGTTTATTAATATTGCAAAGTAAAAGCAAGAAAAAACGAAAGCAACGGAGCTTCTTATTTCAGGTGCACTTGTTTTGGCAGACAACGGAGTATGTTGTATAGACGAATTTGATAAAATGAACGATAGTACGCGTTCGGTTTTGCATGAGGTACATTAAAACAAAATAGTTAGATGGTATTTTGGTTTTTGCAGTTGCAGAAGGAGGGATTGTATCGATTTTCACTCATTTTCTGTTCTTTTAATTCTTTTCTTAATCATCCATTTTCAAGCTTATAAATAGTAACTAGAAACTAATATTAGTCATGAGTAGCTAGTACTATTTATCATTTACTAGCCATTAATAATAAAGATTCAAATCGTTAGGTTATTTTGAAATCCTTGAATGAAACTATTTAAAAATAAAGAAAAATAAAAAATAAAGACATGTCATTAAAGCATTGAGTTACAAGTTCGTAGGTTGATTTAATAACTTATTAAGCTATTCATTGACGTCATTACTTCATAACCGTATACATCGTCTCTAGGTAATGGAACAACAAACGCTTTCAATAGCAAAAGCTGGAATTATTTGTCAGTTAAATGCGCGGACTTCAATTTTGGCTGCAGCAAATCCTGTAGACTCTCAGTGGAACCGGAATAAGACTATCGTTGATAATATTCAACTGCCTCATACATTGCTCTCTAGGTCAACATTTGCTTTCTAGGTTTTCAGAAGTTTTTATATTTGCTGGAATTTCATTTTTGGAATTTGGATGACATTTCAAACATTTTGTTGAGGAGTTTCCAGATTCGATTTAATTTTTCTTTTGGTTGATTCTCAAAATGAATTATATGATCGATGTCTAGCTAATCATTTGGTTGCACTTTATTATAGAGAAACAAATGATGCAGGTATGTTTGTTTACTAAGAACTGAGTTTTCTACATAGCTAGGTCGTGTGAGTCAGTAGAACTACAGCCATGAAGAAAACCTGTTTATTTATAAATGTATGAAAGAAAGGTGGTAATTGGATGATAACTTATACTGATGAATGGAGTAATATGTAGGATTTTAAAAGTGTGGAAGTTACATTTGAACGTTGTAGAATGCGAATTGCTGGATTTGGCTCTTTTGCGTGATTACATCGGATATGCTCGATCTTATGTTAATCCGCTGTTGGATGAAGCATCTTCCCGGTGCCTTATTGATAAATATCTCCATATGCGGAAAGCTGGATCTGGTTTTGGACAAGTAAAATTATTTAAATTTTCTTGTAGTGTGCACCATGCACTGTCGACTCAGTTCAAATTTTTGAAATACCATTCATGTCTTAATGGTGAGTGAAAGACTGACAGACTGAGCTATTGCAGTTTGTAGGTTTCCGCCTATCCTCGACAACTGGAGTCATTAATCCGTTTGGCCGAAGCTCACGCAAAAATTAGATTGAGTAATACGGTATCAGTACAAGACGTTGAAGATGCATACAGGCGAGTAGAATTTGTTATAACTAATTTGACCAAAGTATTTGCTTTTTTCCCACTTTTTATATAATACTGATGCTTGAAAAAGTGAATTCTAGGTTATTTTTAATTTAGAATAAACTTCTCGGTTTAGGTTTAAATCCAGGTTTTTGAAATTCGGTTTTTCGTTCCCAATTTTCACGCGTTTCAGTTTACATCGTGAAGCTCTGAAACAGTCTGCAGTGGATCCATCTACCGGTCGAGTTGACATCAACATTTTAGCTGCTGGAATCAGCGCAACTAGTAGACAGATCATTGATCAACTGGCTGAAGTAATATGTAGTGAACTTTCGCAGCGTCATGGAATTCTGGTTTCGCTGAAGAAATTAATGCAACAGTTGCGTCAAAACGACGTGGTAGACTTTTAAGATTTTGCATAGTTTCTTATGCTTTTTGGATTTGCAGATCTGATGATAATTTTGTGCAATTTTGAAAATAGAGAAGTTTAAAAACTGATTAATAAATGGTTGCACCAGATTCGTAGAAGGAAGTACGGCTCAGTGAGATTTATCAGTCTATTCAATCAATAGACTGATAAATCTTAAAAATATTGAGATTTATCAGTCTATTGATTGAAAGCTAGTGTATAACTGGATTCTTTCAAATGATATTAGAAAATTGATTTTGAAATGTTTGGAACTGTACTCTTTCAGTACTTCAATTTTTGTGGCCTTCGAGTTTATTAATATTGTTTTTCAGTCTTTTACAAAAGAATTATTCGATGAGGCGGTTAATAAATTAGTGAAAAACGAAATATTGGTTCGAACTGGTGACAAAGTACGATATGTTGCTACAACCTGATATCTTGTTCTCTTATTATCTTTTGAGAGCAAATAGAAAGCTCAAAGTTATCTTTATAGGTTAAATGGAAATTTTAAGCATTTAAACTTTCTGATAAGGTCTCACATCTCTTTGCCACCCTGTCTTCTTGATAACCTTTGCTAACCGTTTACTTTTATGTTCATCAAAATAAGCTGCTTTTACATGATACGGATAAATTCTTTGTTGAGTATAGGCTACATAATATATTCTTTAGCATAAAAGATATTCCCAAACAAATTATTATATCTCTGTCTAATTAAGCGCAGTTAGGGGATTAGGCAATTGATTTTGGAAATTGTTTGTTACATTTTGAGTATTCCAAAAGAGTTTTCCATATCGGTGCTCATTATTTCTGATCGGTACCAAATTGGCGAAGGGACTGAAAAGCAACTGATGGAAAGATTTTGCATTGATTATATCATTTTCTTTGTACTTTATTCATTTAGCTTTTAACTTTTGACAAATGCTTCCTGCTAGAAATGAGGACATTTACAAATAAGAGCACATCCATATTTTTTCCTGCTGTTTATCTTTATAATCTTTATATTATTCAAAGATTTAATTTTGGCATCTCTTATTATGCCTTATATTTTACAAATAGGCCAATCTTATTGCTTAATACAATATATAACAGCTGTCGTGAAATAGTAAAGACTGCCAGATGATTTATTTGCCG
>NW_018108365.1:76431-78650 GCF_000183805.2 Loa loa | reverse complement strand
CGTTTTCACGACAACAGCACTAGGTACCATTCCCTGTGGATTTCCTAACTGGTTTAAAGTTAAAGTTGGCACCTTAGCACACCGTTACTCCGGTAGATTTAGTTGGTATTTGTTGGTTACTAAACCAACAAATACCAACTAAATCTACTAGACAGCTAGTAAGCCACTACTAAACTTGGGTTCAAAGTTATTCATGATTTTCACCCATGTTTAGTATTGATGTGAGAATACCAGCTAATAAAAAGCCAAGGTGAAACAAGCTTTGTTCTTATGCTGCTTAAATCTTTGAAATTCTAGTAGTATTCTCGAAGAACATGTAGAAACTTTGCTTGATAATGTTAAGTGAGCAAGTATGTCTACTAGCAATTATAATTTGCTTTGGATTGTAATATTACCGTTGAAGATTCGCTTAATTATGGTAAAACTCTTTCGGTAAGAGTTGGACTACACCAAACAGTTTGTTTAGGATCCAGTTTATTCTGTATAAAACATGTGGGCTCAATCTACATTTATTTGAAAGAAAATGCTTATCATGGCAAAGGAAGTTGGTCTCATTCTGAACCGGAGACGCCTGCAACAATCATTTGACGAACTAATTTTCAATTCAGATGTTGATTCCTTCCAGGTGCCTTTTCCTTGTCCTCTTTCGTTTCTCGGTGAGGTCCAGGCTATTTATTATTTATTCCATCACACTTGGATCCTCATTTCAGTAAAATAACTCTTGTCTACTTCTAAATATGTTCAGATTATCCCTAAACATCAGTGCGTAAAGAGAGTCTCCTGGTTATTTTCTTTTTTCTCGATTACGAATTTAATTGAAGTTGAATGTCGAGTGTTGAGTGCATTTGCAATGCTTTCGGTGGTGTTTCATAAATTTACCGAAGATTTGATAGCCGCAAGATAATTTGGCGTTTTAATATGTTCAGTCAAACTAAACCATCATTTCATGTAGTCACTGAGAAACTTATATGAAATAAAGAAAGGGAACTTCTTTCTAAAGAGCTGGTTTCCCATCCTCATTTTAGAGATCCTGGAGTCTGCTTGTATATTTGGGTTGTATTGTAGACGTATGGAGGATTTCAGGTGAATGCAGCTGTTTCTTCGCAACAATTTAAAATTTTCATACATTTATCTCTTGGCACTGGTGTTATTATCCGTTGTGAAGTCAGATCGAGAACATGTGGAGCATGGTTTTAGTGGAAGATTTAAGAAGGAACATGGTACAGAAGGCGACCAACATAATCTCCATGCTGATCATAAAGTTCTTATAGGTGTGGATCTACGGATTTCATTGTTCGTCTTCTGTTATCTGATAGATTTATTATAGATAGCAAAACTATCATCTTTTGAGGCGACTGTACTGTCATTCAGCTCTATAAATAAATAGCCGTTTTAAAACTATGTGTTAATACTTATTTTCCTTTAGAGAATTCAGGTGATCAGTCTTTCATAAATGCAGCGTAAACGGTCGTTCACGAGTTCTATGTAGGGATCTATGACTTATAATCTTTCATTGGCATTATAATATCCACTTGTCATTTTTATCTTTCTAAATGTTGAGAAAATTTTTTCTTTTTGCCTGATGTACAAATGATAGAATTTGATTTCCATCTTTTCGGTTTAGGTTCCCGAAAAGAGGCCGAAATATTCGATGATTTGAGTCCTGAAGAAGCAAAACGACGTTTGGCAATTTTGGCCAAAAAAATGGATAGAGATGGTGATGGATACATAACCCGTGAAGAGTTAAAGGAAGTGATCAAGCAGTATGTGCCTTTTGCCGACTGTGCATTTTAAAAATTTCCGCGAAAAAAAGACAAAAGTAATATATGTTTTGAAGAATACTAACAAAGTGACTTTTTAGAAAGCTGAACAGTTTTCTACTGACTATTTTCTATTTTTATTTTTGTAAATAGCTAAACAGAGGTAAAGATACAATGTAGTAGCAAATCTCTCGGAAGAAAATCGTTGCTTATATAGTTTGCTTGAGGAACATGATTGCTTTGGATTTGGAGGAATCAGATGATCGTTTCCATGAGATGGATACAAATCAAGACAATGTAGTAACATGGAATGAATATGTGCAGGAATCGTTTGGTGATATCGACCCGGAGAATGAAGTCAATCTGTTCCGTTAATTTTTCGAAGATTTTAGCCAGTTAAAAGGATCGAATGATCATATAGAAATAGAGCGATTTTAAACTCTTTATCCCACAAATCTC
>NW_018108365.1:60506-76211 GCF_000183805.2 Loa loa | reverse complement strand
TATATATATATATATATATATATATATATATATATATATATATATATATATATATATATATATATATATATATCGTTCTATCGAAACATGCACAAACTTTAGATCAATAACCAACTGAAAATGTGTCAAGCGTTATTTTTGCCGGATTAACCTTTTAATGTTTAAGACTTAGAACCGTGATTTTACTTACTGAAAGGAAAAGTGGGACTTTGTAGGGGAAGTCAGCTTACATGCATCTTAAAATATCTGTTGAAAAAATAACAGTAAAATTTAATTATTTTAAGAATGAAGTTATCCAACCTTCAGGAAATTATTCATAACGTTACCATTATATTATATTATTTTGTAAGCTGAGTGTTGCCATTTCTTTACTTGTTACGGCTGAAATCCTTGACTTAAGCTTTCCTTAACTTTCATACTTTACTTCTTCGGGAATCTGGGTTGGTTCATTTTTTGTTGACAGTAACTCAACTGTTTATTAATGAGAGAGCGTATTATTTTGTCTGTTCGAATACATTTGTCATGATCTTCAAGAGCTTGTTCGTGTTTGGAAACTCTGTTGTCCATATGATTACAGTGAAGTAGAAAATTTCTTAACGTTATCTCTATCATAGTCTTTGTATTACTAAATGCACCTTCGACTTTCAGCTTATAGATATAGATGACAAACGTTTATTGGAGGATGACAGGAGATTTTTCTTCACTGCAGATCAGGATAAAGATGAGAAGTTATCGAATGCTGAATTTCATGCCTTCCAAAATCCTGAATCTTTCCCACACATGCATGCAACCTTAATTGAGGTAATATTATGGCATTTTAAACCTTCCTTCAGAATTTCATTTGCAAGACAATGCTTGGTAGTTCATGTCATTTTTATATGCGCTCCGCCGAACGATTGATACTGATGCCGACTTTAATGATGTAACATAGTCGGATAGTCTAAAAGTATGTATTATTTATATTAAGTAAGTTGTTGAAAGCAGGATTTAATAAGCAGTGTCCTTCAGCAGCGATTCATCGCGTAATTATCGGTATTTGCAACTTTTGAAGTTATGAAGTTTAAGATCACTATGAAAGAGAAAGATAAAAACCGTGATGGGAAAATTACTCTGGATGAGTTTCTTGATGATCTAGCTGGAGACCAGAAATCAGACTGGTACACAGTGGAGAAAAATCGTTTTGAATATGATTATGATAAAGATAGAAATGGTGTTCTTGAAGGCCCAGAAATTGCTTCTTGGCTTGTTATGAGTTTGGAAACAACGGCAGCTGAGGTTTGTACCATTTTTTATCCATCCATTAAATTTAAATTTTGGATACCATGCATTTTATTCTCTTTTGGATTATTCATGAGTTCAAATATCTAATTTCACTTAATCGACTCGAAATGTGAAATTTTGATTCTTTGATGGAAGATACAACCATGTAAATTGTTCGAGAAGGAAAAAATTTGTCACTCATTTCGACATGGACAAAAAGCTTAAGTTATTTAAATTTACTGAGACTTATGTAGGATTCCTCAGTTAATTTTGATTTATAAGTGTTAACGTTTCCCTATGTAGGAAGCAGAACATTTAATGTCGAAGGCAGATAAAGATAATGATGATCGCTTATCTATCGATGAAGTTGTAAGTGAATCAGATCTGTTTGTTGGTTCTGAAGCAACGAATCATGGCGAAAATTTGGTTGGCCTATCACATGATGAGCTTTAATATAGTGATGGAGCAGTAATCGTGGTTGTCATTGTAATAATAGCAGTAATAGTGGTAGTACGTATTTATGTTCTACTGAAGCATACAGTAGAACTGAAGCATACATCTCACTATCTGATAATTTAATTGTTATATGTTCTTTCCAGCACAATATGTAGATGAAATGCTCTTGACTTAATTCTATCAGTTCCACTTTGCAAGGAAATATCTGTTAATCACCTGACCATTTTCATTTTCAAATTTCAAGTGAATCAGAAGTACTCCTAATTAAAAAAAATGGCAAGTTATTCTTTACCGTTAAAATTTTTGATTGCGTTGCGTTAGGAAATCAACTCACGATATTTGATTTCACCCGACATTTCATTGCTCCGTATGAAACCTCTGACGATGAGTGAGGTACTTAGCTGAACAGTGATCACTCAAAAAGCAAGCAGAACCTTTCAGAAGAAATTTATTCGCATCTCATTTTTACCATACAACATAAAAAATGATATTCTGTATTGATTTCTTCTGTTACATATGTTTTTCTAAAACATTTTTGGAACTTCCGACAATTCAGATAAGACGGCTAGAAGTAAATAAGTCGAAACTTTACCATATATTCATTTGTATTTTGCTTTAATCATTCTAACGTGCAAATTGAATCGACTTTTTATTAATAATTTTATGTTCACATATGATGAAGTTCAATGAATCTTCATTTTATTTGGCTGTGTATTTTGTCATACGTTTGAAAAGTGCTAGTGTTGTAGGTAAGAATATGGAGGGAAAAGGAAGGCCGAGAGTTCTAAGCATAAAGTACTTCAAACCAGTTCATTCCATTTATATGTTTCCACGGAGTTCAAGTTTTTAATTGAGGAAATGAAAAACTAAGGATTTGTTCGCAAACATTAAATTTGTACAACCGGTTTCTCTAATTAGCTGTAACAATACGTGTACATATATTACATACATTAATATACTATATACATCAAACTAGAAGGAGAGGAAATGAAGAACACATGAATTCAAAGAATAAAGGACTAATGAGACTTTCAACTGCTAATAAAATGTCCTGATAAAACCGAAACAATACCCGTTAAGATTTTTGAAATCCAAAAAAGGAATTGATTCACATTACAGTCATACAGCCCGTAGCGTAGCGTTCACAGCACGGTAAATTTGAAAAATGTTATATTTTAAAAGGAAGGACAGGTCACATAATTGGTACAAGAGTCCATCAAAGGCAATAGAAATTAAAATAGTGATTCCAAAAGATGAGAATGAAGAAATTGTGGAAGTGAATGTTTTCCAAATCTACTGGCAGTTTTTTCACATTTAGAACTACTACCTCATCAAAGTAGAGGGAACAAGAACAAAAGTTTTGATACGTATATGTAATGAAAAGAAGTGAAAACTAGTGCACAGGCGGATGAATTCGACGTTATTAATCTTAATATTGAAATAATATGCTGAAGACCAGCAATTTCTTACAAAGGGAATTGGAAACAACTAGATCGAAGCCTGGCAAGACGTGCCTTTCCAATTCGAGGCATCTTCATATCTAATTGAAGCAATTCGTTCTTTCAGACGAATCTGAATGATCAGGAATGGTCCAAACATCTCATGATAATTTATGATATGTTATTCAACTGAATTCATGTTATCTATGAAGGAATAAGATTAGTCAACGCCGGAGAAAATTTCGGAGTTTTCAACTGCCGTTGTCAACCGTTCCTTCATTTCATGAAAATTCGTATACGGTGGTAGATCGATTCGATTGAAACTGAAAGAAATAGTAATTAATGGAAATAAAGTAGCCGAATAATTAGAAATCGAAATATCATAGTTCATAAAAACTGCGAAATGGTAATATGCTAATTCAGAAACTTTATGAAAACTGTTCTCTCAGTCGTTATGGAAAAATGCAAACAAACAGTAGCACACCAAGTGTGCGCTCGTGGCAACATATCTGCACTGCCCCAGCGTTCAATTGTAAATTTTTGAGGTCCATTTGAACCATATAATTCGCGAAAACCATTCATTGGAACACGAGAGGTACCCGTAACAAATTGCAATAATCTTGCACGCATTTCGTTATTAAATGCAAGCAAGCACTTCCAGAAGTTTTGAATTACCTGAAATTCCATAAGTGCACTGGGTACCAAAATATCTACATGAAACTTTTTAGAACTATTGCCGAAGATTTGAATATTTTCAGATATAAAAACCAACATGATAAAAACCAACATGATAGATTAAGATGGTTTTTTTTTTTTGAATTTAGCTTGCTGTTTGAAATCCATGATAGGGATATTTCATACTTTTTTCTAGAAACTCCTATGTACTTAAAATATATTTCCAAAAATATGAAGAAATAACCGGATGACTTGGAGAGTAGCCACCTTTATACAGAGTATTGTCTTTCCAGTCTTTAACGTCAATTTTTTGTAAGCCACACACAAGTAATTCAAGCTCATTCGGGTCAAAAATTGACAGCAAATTTGGTGGTATTAGCTCGTGAACTCCCCTCATCAGTGCTTTCATTTGTTCTTCAACGCGACTAACAAAGCGCCACTTAATGATTAAGTCAATATACTCGTCTTTATTTGCATCTGTTACTTTCTCCTCCGCTCCTCCATTTCGAAGTTCCACGCTATTCATCTAAAAATTTCTTTATTCGCCCTTAACTACATTTGAAATACAAAAATTTCTGGAGAATTTCGGACTATTATCTTGAAAAAAAGCATGTACAAAGATAAGCCGCTCTAGATCACGTATTGCAAATCATAGTATGAAAAAATGAACAACTTCAATGCTGGAACATGTAAACACAACCACCTTTCCAAAAACATCCTCGTCCACTGCAAAGTGCAAATCCAAATCTTCTGGATTATTATCTTTGATGTAAATTAAGGAATTGAAATACTCATTATCCACAGACTCCATATCATTTAGAGTGATTGGCTTATCCAACATCATTTTATAAAACGGTCGAATGAAAAATGCTGCAAAAAATGACATTTGAGAAGTTTTGCAAAAACCTGAATATTTCAAAATGCAAGAGCAGTAGGTCGGTTATAATACGGAATAATTCATATAATTTCTTACAAGGCGTTAAATCAATTACAAAAGTGAAATTAATTGCAGATATGATTCTTTTTTATGTGGAAAAATTCACCATCAAGTAATTTCCCGTGGTAAATAGCAATACCAATGACACGACCAATAAAGTGGAAATAAGATAAGTGTTCCGGATTACAGGTTTCCGAATGCGGATTTATTTGTAAAGTATAATTATCTCTGGAACGAGAATATATCAGTTGATTTCAAATAGTGAAATGCAGAATTTCAAATGCAGAAAAATGACATAAAGGAACCTTTTAAAATGAGCATTGAAAAGACGCAGGAAAACTCTGTCTCTTCCTCATTTTACCCTAATATTTTCATGCATGAGTGATGCAATGTGAAACTCCGGAAATACCATCCATTAATCCTCAAGGCCTCAAGGCATCCAGATCACAAATCTGCTTGATCTACTGGGATGTATTACTTCTTGACTACTAGCTTGGTTTGACGATGGTTCTCATCACTGACAATGGTTCTTGTCGCCGCTTAAATTAATTACGAAAATTGCATTGACAGAAATATGTGTGACATACGTTGCTGAATATTCGAAGAGACCGTAATACGGGTTGAAAATATCATGAGAAAGTAAATAAAACCATTCGCGAGCTACGCCACCGTAATCCAAACCTGTTTCATTCTCGAATTCAATCCAAAGTTTAGCACGCAAAAGAGTAGGTGATAACTGCATTATCTGTCTGAAATAGAAACATCGTCATGAATGAATTCAAAAGTCCCAAAAAACGTCAAACTAGACTAATTTTAAGCAGTTTTCTGCTTGGTCCTATTACGGTCTAGGTAATATTCTTTTTCAAAAAAAAAATGAGGGGTTGTAACCCATCAGGACCGAATACTGATTGGTACGGAAGATTTCACTTGCATTCCTTACCACCTTTTTTCGATATTTTGAAGAATCAGTTTACTAAAATTTGTTAGCTAAAAAAAATGTGCACCTAGTTAATATGTGTCTTAAGACATGAAAAATCTATTTTTGGCTCAACTGCACTAATTATTGGGAAAAAATGATACCTATAAGAATCTTCGAAGAGCTGAATCCGTCGCACGATAATTTCACATTTGATGTTGGTAGGTGGTTTTGGAAGATGTGATCTCAGATATTCATATTTACATTTATAATCACGCGAATATGGAACAGCTGGACCAGCAATATTCGTATTCTCAAATCTCGGATCTTCCCATTGTGTTCGGCGAGTGTTGTGGTCAATGTAAAATATCCTACCATCAGCATGAATTCTCTTTTCCCAACCAGCAGGCAATTCGCCTAGTTCGTCGGTTCGCACTTCTATGAATGAAAGATTCACAGCATGAAAATTTACTATACTACATACAGAGTTAACCATCTTGAAACTTTTTCGTTACCTAAATTACTCTATTTTACCTGGATTTGCTCTCGTAAAGAAAAAACTTGAGAAATATAAGCGACATCAATTTTCTCCTTTCTTACCCTTTAAATAAGAAGTAGCTGAAGCCTGGCCATCTCTTGGATCAATCCAAGTTGTTGTCTTGTGTATATGATCAATGAAAAACGTCCGTCCATTTGGTGCCACTTGCATATCCCAACCCTGGGGCAACAACCCGCGACCATCATTAGGATCAACACGACCACCAGATTCAAATTTTGCTCGCAAACCAACTTCCAACTGAACTAAGCATGAGATTTAAAAATCTTGAGGAGGAGAGAAGTTCTCGGGATTTGAGAACCGACAGAAAATACTGAACAGATAATAAGATTCGACCGACTGGATCAACAGAAAGAGATAATATGGAGTGAAAATTTCATTTTTGATAACGATAACATCGCGCATATTAAGTTTAAATACTAACATTAGCAATACTATCCTCAACATGTTCCTCACTAGAACCTTGCCAACGACTTTCATAATTTCTACGCAAAGCATCCTCTTGCTCTGTTTCGTCTAACTCAGATTCCATGCCACTTCTGAGATTAAACTTGTTATTTATTTCATTAGTTTCACCAAAATACGAAGACTCAAAAAGGATCAATTCTTTGGGAAAGAACCATCATCGACAAAAACAGATGCAGAAGTTCACCTCGTAGGTCGCATCCATTGTGTAGTTCTCGATATGTGATTAACGTAAAATGTTCGACCATTTGCGTCTAGCCGTTCTTCCCAACCTGCAACATGTTTGTTTTCGCATTTCTTTGTAAGGAACGGGAATTTTACAGTTTAGTTTCAAGATGAACAAAAAACACGAAAAAAAAAATCCACTTCCGATCATATTGTAAATATTACCTTCAGGAAGAGATATTGGAACCTGTCGGTTGGCTAAACAGTTAGGACTCAACTGCTCCCAATCACCGTCGTCATTGGTAGAGTTCTGCTCCATAGCTGGGTGTGTAGAATTAGTGACATATGAAAGTGAAAGACGTACACTACCCTGAACTGGAGAGTAAGAGCGATGTGAACGAGCACTCAGAATATATGACGCTTCTGGAATTGGTATTCCGATCAGTTCATGCGGGATACGTACCTGTGCTAAGTCAATTTCCACCATTCCAAGGAAATCATCGCGTGTCTGTAAAAAATTAAAAAGATGAGTTGAGAGGTTTTAAAGCATATGATGGAAAAATGATTTGTTGCCAGAATCCAGTGTTCAAATGAATAGAATCGGTCGTTGTCTGAGATTCTTTACAGCTGGATATATCAGCTCAAACCAACCTTCTCTGCTAAAATTTATGCATTCATTGTAGCTCATTCGACAAATAACGATATTAAACGACAAAACCATTATCCATAAAATCTTAGATAAATCCGATTCTAGAACCACTGCTTCAAAATATGTGAAGCAATGACTTCGAAAAAGAGCTCAATGCATATTCTGCTCAGTAAGAGATAAGAAAACATATCAAAAAATAATAATTTTTGCATAAAAATAATCACAAAAATATCGTCGGAAAATATCGAAAATGTACAAAACAAACTAACAATACGCCTTTCATCAAAAATCTGCACTGTTAACATGCAATTTTTGCGTACCACGCGAAAGAGAAATTCTTCATTCCATATTGGTTCACGGGTCTAAATATGGATAGAAAATTATCCGATTTAGGTGAATAATTAAAGCGGTTATTGTTCACATTGTGTGACTTATTCTTAGACATGTATTAAGAAAATTACAAAAGCCTTGACTGGCACAAAACAACACAGAGACGTGATATAAAGATTTAGCACTCTTTGTCATTTCTGATCCAAAATGATTCCCTCTCTTACTTTTAATTTCTTTCGAACTGCTCTATTATAAATGGAAATAGAATAATAGGCAAGATATGAACATAGTGTAAGTCATACGACATCAAATCTAATTTCTATAAACAATAACTGATGAAATAAGTGGTGAAAAATAATAAGTACCTACACCCTTGACCATTTTCTCCCTTCTATTTTTTGTTTTTGCTGATTCCCTCCGACCTCTTGTTTTCCTCTTCCACCACATCCTCATCTGATATAATCACGATGAATTTATAAATCCAGTAGAAATTAAATAAATGAAAGCAAACATGCCTTTCGTCGTGTTTTGGTTTGTGCTTTATCGATGACATTGTTACTTCCATAACGTTTCAGCAAAATCACTGCATATGGATCACAAACTCCGAATATATCTCTTTTTGATAGACGTTCCGCCTTAACAACTCTAACACGGAGAATTTCGGTATCCTAAAATATCAGTGTAAAAATTCCACATAAAACTATCTTTTTACTGCGTGCCAAACAGAACAGGATGAAGAATACCAAGAACAAAGGACATATACAACACAGAGACAGTTACTCTACCAGCGCGCTAAATGATTACATAACCTCGGTAAGACAACGTACTATTAATGGACTTGAATTCTTCTGAATAGAATGACTCCAGGATTATGAAATCTCTAGCAATTAGACAATGTTTTAAATTATTGAGACGAACATTATGTGCAAGAAAACCTACCTCTTCTGTTTCAGGTAAGCCATAAACCTGACCTCCTGTTGCTTCACTTGGTGACATTCACTTGTTTTCTAACAAAAAAAAAAAAAAAAAGAAAAAGGAAAAAAAAACAAGGAAAATAACATTACTCATCGCTAATCGAAGTGTTTTCAAAATAATTATAGAATCTTTTAAATTTGTCTTTCTGCGTTCGAGTCCCATTTAACTCTCAAAGTTGCTCATGCCCATAACTCTTAGACTTCCTCGTATCTCTTGCAAATTCATGGCAGTATGCATCGACTTATGCATGTGACCAACTAAATATCAAAATCATTTATCAAAGAATCTCGCACAAAAGATAACGTCAACAGTCCACGCATCTGAACCGAAAATCAACTCCCGAAGGACGGTCTTTTTCATTTCGCCCAATAAAAGCAAGTTTGTAGTGAAGTTACGGAGACGTATGAAATATCAGTGGAACTTGCAGAGATGGAAGATGAGACTAGGCTAGTGTTAAGATGGAAGATTGATAGGTGCTGGGAACTTATTTCCCAAATAACCAAATAAATCAATGGAAGGACAGACATGATTATTATGGTGGCATTAAGAAAGGGTAAGTTATTCGATGTGTCAATCTTATAAATGTGCATGTTTTAGAAGTGAATTGTTATTTCTCGAGTAAGTTTGCTTTCGTCTTCTCTGCAAACATTTTTTTTTAATTCACTTCTATTAACATTCAGAGTAACAGACCCTTGTACGTTGTGAACCATTTTCTGCTTGAACTTGAGACATTTTTTCTAAAGGGATGTAAAACGAGCAAGTTTTAAGAAGTAATGAGACTTTATGAATGGCTATTTGACATATCAACATTTATTGGGTTCTATCTTATTGCTGCATATTGCATTGCGGTGGAATTTTATGTGGATCGGATTCGACGCTACAATGGATTGCCGCGAATGAAATATTTACTTAAAACTATAGAAGAAAGCAAATTCATTAATACCTCAAGTCGAAAACTGATTGCCATAATAACCGGGGCGAATGGAATGATCGGCACTGAAATAACCCGTTTATTGCTACAAAATAATTTCAAGGTATTTTTATGAGGTCGCTAAATTTCTTCATGTTTCTCATGAATTCCAATTGCACTGTTAATTTATTTATGATTTTACATTTCGGCTCACTTCTTTCGCTTTTTTGAATCTGCATTGCAGCTAAATTTCTTTTCAAACTTGGATAAACTTGTGTTGGAGTTTGTGATAACGTAAATCATTTTCCAATGAATTTATGACAAAACAATCAATTCTATCCAGGAAACTTCCAGAGGTATTTTCTTGAAGGTTGTATGTTTGATTCGGAATTGTGACAATGGCAGTTGGCTGAGTAGTTTTGAATATCAGCCGAGCTTGGTGGTGAGGAATGTGGATTTATCCAACCTTCGGAAGGTAAAGAAAATGGCGCAATTACTCGCAAACGAATATCCCCATGTAGACCTCATTATTTGCGGTGCTGGCGTTATGTTGCAGCCATTCAAGCTTACAACGGATGGTTTTGAGACTCACTATGCCGTTAATCTTCTTTCTCATGCCATGCTGGTTAATTACTTGTTGCCGCCCATGACTAAATATCCGTTAGGAGAAAGTTGCATCCGAGAGAGTCGTATTGTGTTCTTATCCTCCGCCACTGCACACCTAGGAGTTTTCCATTCCATGCTTCTGGATGACTTCAAAATGTTCTACACATATCGAAATGGTTATCAGGCTTACTCGACATCAAAATTTGCCATATCTCTTTATGTCGAGGAAATGGACAAGCAAATGCAGCAGAAATCCGCGACAGCAAACCAACGAACGGTAACCGCCATTTCTGTACATCCGGGTTGCGTCGCAAGTGGTCTATACGAGTATTCGAATACTTTGACCAAAGCCGTAATTTTCCGATTTCTATGGCCTATCATGAGAAATCCAGTTTTGGCTGCAGCTGAAACAATAGCCCTCGGATGTGGTGATAATTTGAAAGGTGGTTGCTATTATCAACACATGGTACCGACTAGAATTCTATGCAGCACAAGAAAAAAACAACAACTGTATCAGCGTGTAAGAAACATCATGACAGATATGGAAGAAATTTAGAAGTGATATACAACAAAAATCACCGACAATTAAGAAAGGCTTTTCAAAAAGTAAATCTTACGTATATTTCCGTCTTGAATAATATGTGATAATACTTTGTGCACACATAATAAATTTAAATGAAATTTACGCAAAGACTTGTGTTGACAATTATTTTCTTTTCCAACTCTTCCAAATGAGTTTTCTTCTAGTAAAGAAATTTGAAGTATTCCTTTTAAATCTAGTCATTTAGAAAGACTTGAGTGCAATGGGTATCAGAAGCTGCACTACTAAAGATGAAGAAATATTTCAAAATATGACCGAAAAACAAATTTGTTTCGGCTTTGAGCTTTGAATTTAAATTTGGAAGAAAATGAACTAGCTTTTCCCTGTTGTTCTTTCGAGATAAGATTCAACGAAAGAGGTAAAGTCACGAGGTAGAACATGGTGAAGTTGATTTCAAGGCCGATCTGGATTAAGATTTGCAATTTTTTTGGTTGGTGATTTTACGTACGAACAGCTGAAAACAGGATAGTGAGGCGATGAAATCCCCTTCCCACTTCCAAAACAATAACGTACTCTTCCTCTAGTCCCTATTATGAAATAATGAGATCAAATGCTGTTGGTATTCACATTTTTTTATACACTTGGGTTAATCACTGTCAGAATCAACTATCAGTTTTTGACGCTTTCGTTTTGAGTTTTTGCTTTCCTCCTGAAAAGTTTTGCATATAATAAAGGAGAGTAAATAAAATATGTGATCACGTTTCTTTTGTACTTTTGAGCCATTGCTTCTTCAGTTTCTAAATCTGGCTGGTGGTTTTTGGTTTCTAGATCTAGTTGATATTTATTTTAATATCGAGGTCCATAATTTGGAACTGAAATTTTAGTTTCAGTTCAGGAAAGCGGAAAACATGTTGGTAGCAACTAAACGGATAGGGCTAAACAATTAAGACACTTGAAGTGCGATCTTAACATCGATGAGTATGATTCTAAACTGAAATTAAGTTCTCCTTAATTTCTGTTTAGTAAAAACCATTCCTTTCTTTGCTAAACAATTCTATGAAATAATAGTTACGCAATTTAAAAGTATTTCATAGGGTCAGAATCCTCACAATACTGAAACCCATTGCACTAAATAAACATTGAGTACAGCCTTTTTCCTGCGGCTGTCGATTGGTTGTAACGGTCTAAACCATTGTATTTGAAGACTACAACTAAGGCTAGGACGAAATCTCCATGTCCAGCAAACGACCGCACAGATAGTTATGTAAACGAGAGCACTCAAAGAATGATACTAATCCTCATGACAAAGCGTGATAAAGTTCCCAAATGAACTGGCTATCTCTTTGAGACAACTGAACAGTATTAAAATATAAAAATGAACTGGAAGTAACATACGTCGCTCACATCGGTTATCCTTTTCGATGTTTTGGTTCTTCGCAAAGAACGAGCACTTTGTGCATTATCATCACTCAATATCTCCATCACAGCAAACAGCTCGCTGTAGCGTATTCGAAGGGATGACACCTAACAAAATTTAAATGACTTCCTTTTTACTTCAATATAGGATGAGTTAAATTCAGTCATAAAGTAACCATAAATGTTAAAGCGAGCTAGCTTCAAATGTAAAGAAATTCTAGATGCATGAGTGTGTTAAATTTACTAGGTTCTACGTTTCATATCAATTAAAGCAGTCTAATTTCAGAAATGGCTTCAGCTCAGATTCTTGGGACCAAATCGTGAGGGAATGAAATGGAAGTCATTTTTCAACAATACATCTCAAAAGATCCTGGACTGTTACAAAAAAAAAAAAGAAAAATGAAATATTAACCTTTTCAGCCGCCCTTGCTGCCGTAAATGCTTCCTGTAGAGTAGGGCGTGCCAAGAACGCTTCCGCCATATGACTATCCTTTGATAAACAACTCTGTCGAAATTTGTCAAGATGTGAAAAAAGCTGATCTAGACAAACATATCTGGAAGAATAGCTTGTTCGTAATCTTTTATAAGTTGTCTTCCTCTATCCCACAATTGCCTTCTTTCAGTGCTTTCGATCTTGATAACTTCGCTTTAAATACCGACTTCATAACAATAGTAAGATTGTGGAAACCGCAGAATGTAATATCAGTTTTTTTCAAGATTCTGAAGACGGCCCCACATTATTCTCAATTTCATCCACTATCAAGAAATAAATCTTTGATTTTGCATCCTTTCCACTAAAGCAATATTTGAAAAAAATAAAGCTTCATATTCCTCAATTACCTTTGGGTCGGGCGTTTTCCTTTTGAATGAATTGGAAGAAGATCACCGGACTGAATCAATTTGTCAATGAGATTAGACAGCAATTCTGCTACTCGAGCTGCATAATCTGGATCCTTAATCAGCAGTTTCAGACAATTTACAGTAAACATATCAGATGGTGTACGTGACAAAAGATTTCGTATAAGACCCATATTCGGTTCGCGATCCATCCTAAATCATACTTTATACAAATATTCTTGGCGCTCATATGTGTGAAAATAAAACTGTAAAATAGCTCAAAGGAATTACCAAATGATTTACTTCACGAAGCGGACTATTTACCCTAAAGAGTTACTTCTCGCAAAATTGTTAAAAAATATTAGGCCTGGAAATAAGCTAATATACAAATACAAAGTTCCGATCCAAACTTGAAGTTATGCAAGCTGACGTTGACCTAAACCAATGGATTTATTGGGTGCAGCAGTTCGCAGCAGTTCCTAAATTTTTAGGTTGGATAACAAGCCACATCGCAAGGTAAACAAATATTGCGAAAAATGTGTTTCATAAAGAACCTTTGAAGCATGATATAAACTTGTGCAATTGCTTCCGAATGCTTTGGATATTGTAGTTTGGAAATCACTTGTAAAATCCAATCCACGGGAACACCTTCTGCGTGCACTAGCTGCCAGAAAATAAACTGCGCGGTTGTTTCCCATGTTAATGAAGCACTGACGATAGGCAAAAAAGAGTCTTTCCTGAAATTTATTAATTTGTTAAATAAGAGCCCAGACGTGCAACATATGATGAGCAGGCCCAGAAAAATTGTCTACACAGATGACTTAATTTTTAAAACAAAAAAACTCCGTAATAGGCAAAAAGTGACGTCAAAGTGATTTCCGAAAAATTTTCCAAACAAACCTAAAGAAAGAGATATTTTCCCGGACCATTTCACCAATAAGATCAGCAATCTGCCGTCCGTCCAATGAATGAGCTAGTAATTTCATCAGTTCGACACTACCCATTGCTTCCGTGGCAAATTTTTCATATACATATGGAATGAGATGTGCGAACAGTACATAATCATCGATGTGGCATTGCTTAAAGCATATTTAAACCATGTATTTTTAATTAATAATCTCATTCAACTGCCATCCTTTAACCATTTTAAGACCCTGTTAAGAACAAATAATATGCCATTAGGCAAGTATAGATAATTTCGTGCATATAATCTAGAAAACAATTCAATTTTCTGTTTCAATTGACAGCAGTTAATATCACAAACAGTGTTGTAATGAGCGAAAAGCTCGATGGAAACCAATCATTTCTAAAAAGGTAATCATTTAAAGACGACGATCAATAGTGATTTACGTATCAAATGATCGAATTATATAAGAATCGAATATTTTAAGTTAAAAGTCTTCGAAAAACCTGTAAATCTGAGACAATTTGCTGGATCAGTGGATTGTCTAACAGGCGACATAGATCAGTATAGGCAGCAACTGCCGTATCATTCTGGTCACGACGATTTGAGGACGTGAAAAATAATAACAAATATGATATAGATGAGCACCTGCAAAAAACATTACGCTTCAAAAACTGTTTCCTGTAAATTAAAACTTCTAGTTACCCAAAAAAAAAAATCCCCCCCCCTTCCAGTACCTTATAAACACATAAAGAAATTGATTATAAGGTGAAGCTTCCTTTAATATCCCAGCATTGTAGTATACACTTCAAAGCGTTGAAAGCATTCCATATATCAGCATAAGTATCATTAAAATTAAAAAATGAAGGTTGAAGTCTTTACGAAGAAACATTAAAAAAACATGCTTTTCGCACATTTCAGCAATTAGAGATAGCAGCAGCTGTCTCGTAGCATCACTATCCGGTGTCAGACAGAGGTTTCGAAATATGACATAGAGCGGCTGATTGAACATCTCTTCCAGAACTCTAAAATTTGGATAAAGATCTGAAAATTGCAAATTTTATGCAAATTGTCATTAAATTTAAAATTCATACTCAGGTGTGTCCAGAAAACCTTCCGACAATGGTTTTCTATTTCGGATATCCTTCCTAAAAATGAGCAGAAGACATTCCGATAGCAACTCAATCTGTTCTTCATCTAGTAATTCATCCTGTAATATCAATTTTCAATTTTATTTCAAAGGCAGATAAACAGATGTAAACTTCAAAACTCATGAAGAACATAATAAAATATGGAAATAAAAAACGCGTAATCGAAAAGCAAAGTTAAAAATGAAAGAACAAAATTTTAACAATTATTTCTCCTTAAGAAAGAGCATATAAAAATATCAGCACGTTATAGCACTTCGCAGATATTTTCTGTGTATTTTACTTTCCGCTGTTTCGTTAAAATATAACTGAATAAATGCATGTGAGAGTTGAAACTTACATTATCAAAAATTGAAGACAACAATTTTTGCATCATTTCACATCGCATATCGCTATCTGAATTTTTCACACTTGATAAATTTTCAATCGGTTCTCGAAATTCTTCTTTAACAGCGGCCAAGAGAGTCATTACTTTTCTTCACATGATAAACCAAATTCTTCATCAACTGATCCACTGTCT
>NW_018108365.1:55214-60376 GCF_000183805.2 Loa loa | reverse complement strand
TCAATTTTATTTCAAAGGCAGATAAACAGATGTAAACTTCAAAACTCATGAAGAACATAATAAAATATGGAAATAAAAAACGCGTAATCGAAAAGCAAAGTTAAAAATGAAAGAACAAAATTTTAACAATTATTTCTCCTTAAGAAAGAGCATATAAAAATATCAGCACGTTATAGCACTTCGCAGATATTTTCTGTGTATTTTACTTTCCGCTGTTTCGTTAAAATATAACTGAATAAATGCATGTGAGAGTTGAAACTTACATTATCAAAAATTGAAGACAACAATTTTTGCATCATTTCACATCGCATATCGCTATCTGAATTTTTCACACTTGATAAATTTTCAATCGGTTCTCGAAATTCTTCTTTAACAGCGGCCAAGAGAGTCATTACTTTTTCTTCACATGATAAACCAAATTCTTCATCAACTGATCCACTGTCTTCGACTAGCGATGAATCCATGCTAACTACATCCTCCGTAATTGCTGAACCAGTTTCGCTTGGGGCGATTTCCACATCTGATATCGGCATCTCACCAGGCTCTGGAAATGTTTTTCCGCTTCACTCACATCCCGATCTTCAAAGGAAAAACAATCAAGATGTATCAATCAAGAAATAAACTGTTTGAAATTGAATAAGCTGCTGATGAATTATTTCCATGCCGTAATTATTGATGAAATAGATGATACACACAGTCCGTTTTTTCTCATAATTATTCACCATCGTCGCACAGTGCCAGCCAATCAAAACTTTAACGGCAAATGTAGTAAACAGAACGGTTTCATGATTATCATATTGATCTACAAGAATAAAGACCATTTGCTCAGAAGCAAAAATATGCTACGAACAGTGACGATTACTATGATTTTACCGATTCCTACACTAGAAAGATGTGTCTGTATTGCTTGAAGTGGTCGGAAAAGTCCTCGAAATGTATCCCGGAAATTTTCGCGCACATTCTTTTGTAACACTGGATTATCGAATATCACGGAAGGAGATCTGGAAAAATCAAGAACGCGTACACAAAAACAGCAGGGCTCTAAGAGCACTGTATAAATGTCAACTCAGTTAGGACGTGATTTATACATGAAAAAGTGAAAAAAGAACAGACTCGATTATACAGACTTAGTGAAGAAAATAGAGAATTAAGGGGACAATAAAAACATGATGCTAATGAAAAATGAATTTAGAACATGCATGTATAGTAAACTAACCCTAAAATATTATGATCAATCAAAAATTTGAACGAATTTGTAACTGAGGTTGTTATTCGTTGCTGCAGTTGTGGGTGAAGTTCATAACTCATCTGAAGCTTGGGCTTTTTAATATCCATTTTCTTTTTTTAATGAAACTAAAAAATAAATAAATGGCATTAAAAAATTATTCGGCTTCTGCACTGTTGTAACAAATCGTAGTCCATACAAACAAAGTATATCCGTTATGTATGAAACAAAAAAAATTCTTAGTTTTGTAAAATATAACCTAATATGCAGTATTTCGTGAAATAGCAGTTGAAATTATAAATTCTTTGTTGAAAAATAACCTAGTATACTAATGAGGACAGGTAACATGAACATTTACAACATTTTACAAGTTTATACAAACAAATAACTTACTCTTATCATAAAGTCAACAAGCGAATTCGCAAGTAACGGTTGAACATGTAAAAGATGTCGTAGGACATGGAAAGCAGGTTCTGAAAGTGATAAGAACTTATTTTGAAAAAAATATTTTAAAGAACAAGTCCAAAATTTACTTCAAATGTAAAGTGTTACTGAAAATAAAGCTTTAGACATCACACATGAAGAATGAGTATAAATATTACAATATTTATTTCTTCATGAATGATCCCAGAAATTTCATGTTCAATATTTTTAGTTTGAAGAAAATTTATATAACAGGAGATGCAGAAAAATCTAGAAATAAATAAATACATAAAATATAAATAAACACAAATATAAATAAATACAAATAAATAAATACAAATAAATAAATATAGAGTGATTGAAATTCAAAAAAATTATGTCCACTACTTTTCTGATAAAAACCACCATTATCTTCGTTTTTGGATTCAAATTCAGTATCACATTTATCAAAGAAACTAAATATAACGAATCGAATGATTGAAAAGCACTACCAATGAGAATATGCCCTCCAGTAGCAGGATCATAACAAAACCAGTCCCATAAAAGATGCAGCTTGCACCACTGCTGTTCCATTATACTCTATAATATATTCGCTATATCATTATATTAATTATGTAAGAAAAAGAAAGTCCAATGTACATAATTGCGACTTAAAAAAAAAACAGTAGTATTGGAGAGTTCATAAAAATGACATTTAAACATACGCTTGTTTGCGGAAACATTGAGGCAATGAAAACTGCCTTCATCTCCTGGCCAACTTGAGGCGTTTCACCGCATGAAAGAAATATGGCACAACGAACCAATTCAGAACGAAGACTACCAGCCTCCGGATTTGATAAGTACTGTAAAAGTAACTTCGTTTTTGTCTGCTTTACTTCCTTGATTATCAAAATAATAAAGACATGCGTCCCTACACTCAACCCTATCCTAGAAAAGCGATTTTTGAATCTTTTAATGATCAATCCAACCTGTTTTTTGAACCAATCCAAGTGTCGTTCATGAGTTCCAGGTTTTACTTTGGCAAATATGAATTCAAGTTTTCGTTGCATAGCTACAGATATCCGGTAGAGAGGAAAAGTATGTGGACACATGCGGCTCATTAATTCTTCAACTGAATTAATAATTTGATTTGAGTGATTGGTATGCGTTCATGTTTAATGGTGGCTATTATATAAAACGAAAAATCACAAGCCCTTCCATCAAATGGCTGCGGACATAGTAGACGGTACTGCATTATTACAGCTAATCAGAAATACTAAAGAATCTTTCACGGAATTATAACCATCCCAATTTGACAACCATAATCATGACGGCTTTTAAACATTTGCTTTGTGGAAGAGGCTCCAGGAAAATTGACAGACAAACGCAGTTAACTAACCACTAATATTAAGTCCTAGTTTGTTTGGGTTATAGAGAAGTTGTCGCCATATAATAGTAAATTGCGGTATTTTAGAAACTCTCATTAATGCCAAGATCAGATCTCGTCCTAACTGCGCACAGTCTACAAATCGTTCTGTAAGCAACCAGTGACAAACATTAACCATCTGGGTGCGCAAGGATTCAAATGCGTTGAAAGAGCTAAGGTCACAAATGAATCTGAAAATATAGGAATATGAGAAAGTAAATAATCTGCATCTGAAAGTTGTGCACTAATCGAAGAATGTATTATGTAGACGATCAGAAAAAAGTAAATGCATATGGAGAAAGGGCCAGGAATGGGTTTAAGTTAAATCAGTAATAAATACTCAAGTAGACATGTTCGGAATAAAAGAAATTAAAGAAAGAATCTATGTTCAAAATTTAGCTTGGCTTAAATAGTTAAAAACTTTCGAAACAGTAAACGATAAGGGTAAACTTACCTCGTAAAAGTGAGCAGAGTAACTGGAATAAGGGAAGCTTTCGGTTTCAATTCGCTCAACCAAGCATGGTGGTCATTTAGCATCCCAGCAACAGCACTTAAAAGGGCGCAGGTTTCCTTCAAATCACTTCCTGTAAATGTTGAATTTATTCTGTTAACAGCTGCCAGGAACACAATGATGTAAATTACGTTACATATGACATTATTCAGTTCCCAATAAAGATGTTACTTTTCATTATAAATGCGGGAAAAACCTTTTCTAGAAGTCTAGATCATAAAAATACTTGACAGCAAACGGTTTTCAGTACTGCTGATTAATAAATTCCAATTTATAACAGTAATATGACTCTAGAGATTTGCAAAATTACCTTCATTAGCATTACGAAGGTAATTGATCAGAACATTGTCAATTTTCGGCACATTTGATTTGATTGCTTCACGGAAAAAGTATACAATCTGCTCGCGCACTTCTGGTCGCATTCGCGGGTAAAGTTCAAATAATATCATATTAACATTGCACAAAGCGCAGAACCAACCATCACGCGCTAATAGAGACATAATAGAAAAATACTAAAAACATAACATATTAAACACGTAATTCTAATCCCATGCATCTGGGAATAATTTCGGCCTTCTCTCTTGATCTCTTGCTTTCAACTAACTACTGAAAATAGAGAAAACTTTCTTTCTCCTAAAAAATGCAACCACAGCATATTAAAAATGATTGTTCTGAAGCATTCCTAGCATACCTTTTGAGCATTTTGTGGTTCTGTTAGCAATCCATATAAAAGACCTCCTGTGATACTCTCAAATACCTATAAAACACACATATATGATGAAGGATCATAACAACGCTTAATTCCAAAAGCAAAAAGTTTATTTAAAGAAGTTGACAAGGATATTGCAATGAACATTCCAGAACTTTTACAAGTAATCTTACTTTTCCAGTAGAATAACATATAGGAATGAGAAAAAAGTAGTTCAACGAAACGATACCTTTGTTTCTCCAGCCATCTGTAACAGAACATCGTATGATTCCTTTTCCGAAAGACCGTTCGTTCGATTCTGAACCATGTTGAAACCATTTTCCAATTTCTGTAATTTAGTTCTGCTATCATAGCATTATTTCGGCTTTAGTGTTCCTTCGTTATTTTCATTCAAAACGGGTGATACAAACAAAGCTCTTATGGATTAAAGAAGAGGTGAACGTTCATATTCAATTGCACAGTGGGACCCTAACAATGGTAAACTAACTCTTGAATCATCCCTATTTTTCCTTCTCAGGGCAACCTTTCAAGCATGCATTTCAGAAGTTCCAATGAATAAATTTAAAGAGTCGTGGTAAAAGAAAGGGCTTATGGCTTCAGTTTCAATTAAATACTGAAAATTTTTCAGAAAGAAATTACCTCTTCAAGCTCATCGCGTTGCTCGAAAATACTTAAATTGAGTAATTTAGACAGTCGTTTCACGCGTGTATTGCACAGTTCCATTGCAAGCGATCACGCTCAGTCCATGCACAAATCTCCCTGCAAACTGCTTCACAATCATTATACCCCTACCAATCTTCGAAATAACTTTAGAAATAAGAGGATTTGGGGGAGGGGGGGGGGGGGGAGGGGGGGAGACGGGAATAAGAGAGCGAGAGAGAGGGGAAGG
>NW_018108365.1:49517-54612 GCF_000183805.2 Loa loa | reverse complement strand
ATAAATATACATACATATCGTTTGCATTATGAGAAGGATCTAATGGAATATCATATTAATTTCTAGGCAGACATTAATATTATGTGAGAAAGCGGATGTACTGATTAATAAAGATGGCCTTCAAACACTCATACCTCCCGAAATGCATTCATTGCGATCCAGGTATAGAGTTGTTGTTATTCTTATGGAACACTGGTTGGGAAATCAAAAACCTGGATTCTAAATAATTGCGGTTGTAAACTTTTGTCGTTATTAGACATCTTTTAAATTATGTCTTTGCCCAATTCTTATGGAGCATTCGTGGATAGGAGTTTGCAGTTTTCTTTCTGTACTTATTGATCGGAAACAAAGATTGGTCAGTGATGTTGGGGATTCTAACACTAGGCTACCTAATTTCGTTTTAGGGTCATCAAACTGTGCAAGACAGTATTTATTGATCCGGAGTGGGGCCGCCGAATTCTGGATAGAGTCTGGAAAAGCTGTTATTATTCGGTCATATGCCGAATACGAAGAGCTGCTCTGAGTGTGGAACAGAAGAATTGGACAGAATTGCTGATTTCAACATTTGTAAAAGAATTATGCGTTTTCGCCAATGACTTTCCACATTTACGTGCAACAGCATGCCTGTACATCGGTGATCTGCGGCGCTATGCATGGCTGATCTACGGGGTGGAGAAATACAGAAATTTGGCACTGCTTTGTTACCGGTAATAACTTGCGAATTAAATTCTCAGCTATATTTTTACTCAAACGAATTTATACTCGAAGAAGTGCATAAGCCTCGCCTTTTTTAAAATAAAAATCATTAAGTTGTTTTTTAATTACGGCGCTTAGTGATTTTTTTTTGTTTTTATACATTCTTTTACGTGATGTGACTGGTGGAATAGATATATTTTAATTGTAATATGAAGAAATGCAAAAGTATTTCGAGGAACACAATTTTGCTTATTGCATGTCAAACCAATTTTAAGCGTTATTACTAAATATTTATTTGTTCCATAACTTATTTTGTAGGAAATCGGCTAAATTAGATGAAGAGAATGGAATTGCGTTGAATCAACTTGGTCTGCTCATTCAGGAAGCCAGTCCAACTTGTGCCTTGCTATATTTTCTGCTGGCTAATAATGCACAACTGCCTTTTGACGGTGCCTATACAAATGTCATTAGTTTGTTAAAACAGCAAAGAGAGCAAAAGAAGGAAGATCCTACGGTAGCCATTCTTGAGCATTGCTTCACTTGTTTCAGGTAAGATAATCATTGTTCTTTTTTGACCCATTTAGGGCTCGTTTCATTTTGCTCATGTGTGTTTTAAATGAAATGATATGACCTTTTCCTTAACTAGGGTTTGGAATAAGGCCTCATCTACTGGATGCAATAGCTGAGAACAGTTGTGAAAGAGTGCGAAAATCTATAATGCGAAAGATCTTCCTAGAAAAACGGCCTTATTCTGTTAACATTATAATGTCATTTAGGCTGGTGCTGTATAAAAACCAGCGTTTTACTACTACGTGGGATATCGCTTAGTTCTTTTTAAATTTTTTTTCCAAATTCTTTTTTCTTTTTAAATTTTTTTCCGTTTTTTTTCGAGTAGAAACCCAGGTTCTTAAATAACATTAGACTGCAATTGCTGAAATTTCTGAACAACTTATTTGGGTTAATTTAGGCAGTCATATTTTGAGGAACTCTCGACAAAGTTATTGGAGTACATGATATCGCAGTTAGAAACTCGACATGCATTTCATGTTGCTTTGTCAATTAATATTATCGTCCTAGCAGCTACTGCTTTGTTAAAAAAAGGTAATTTTCTTGAATTTTCATTGAATTTCGGTCAAAACTGCCTACTTGGAGCTTATTGTGGTCTCTGCCGTATTAGCTGAAGGATTGCCAGAGCAGTTCCTTAGCGCCGAAGTCCTTGGCAAAATGTTCATTTGCAGCTACAACTTTTGACACCTACGTTTTGTACTCTACGAATTTTCCAAGTTGTAGTACTTGACATAATTTATCAGTACAAATTTAGAGGGTTGAAATTTATTAAAGGAATTAAGTATAAGCGACTAACATAATGTAACATAGGATCAGAAGTAGTGATTACGATTTTTTCGGTAAACGTATAGGGGTTAGTTGCAGGGAAAGAAATAGAATTGCGATCCCTAAGCAAGTTGTTCTTTCGAATTTCGGAAGTTACAATTCGGAACCTGGAAGAATGGTATGCAGCAGAAACTGAAGCAGCTGATTTACGAAGACGCCGAGCTTCGTCTTCTGATGGAAGTGTGGAAGGGGCTGAAATAGAGGACAGAGAGGAAAGACATTGCTCGCGGTCCTCATCACTGGAAAAAGATGTGATTTCGGAGGATGAAGAAACATTAGTTGAAACAGACGAATTATCTCTCTGTAAACGAAATCATGAAACACAACATAGAATCCAAACACTTCTTGTTGCTTTACTTCATGCAGCAACTTCTTTAGCTCCGCATGTGTATAACGACAAAGTACCATCAGCACTTCACTGTGTAAATTTTGATGAATATCTGTTTTTATGTCTGAAACTTATGAAGAAGCAGCAGTTGCGCAGCAGCAATTGCATTTTATTGAAAGAGTAACAGAAATCGAGATTATTGTTTGCAGGTAGTTTAAGGTATCTGTGATATCTATTAAAATTGTCTCAAAAAATGTCAAATTCAT
This sequence comes from Loa loa, assembly GCF_000183805.2. Taxonomy (NCBI): domain Eukaryota; kingdom Metazoa; phylum Nematoda; class Chromadorea; order Rhabditida; family Onchocercidae; genus Loa; species Loa loa. Next base: position 51,930 of record NW_018108365.1, on the reverse strand, counting down.
CGTGTCTTTTAACACTATTAAGTCAGCTCTAAAGCTGTAATCATCCTCCCATTGTAAAAGTTAACAGAGTGCTCTTGCATAATGGATGTTGAATCGAGAAGCCAGTGTAAATGTTATTGCATTGTGCTTTTCGGATATTATGAAGAGTAGTAACAGAACAGAATAGGTTTGCGATTATTCCTATACAAGTGACTTTCTGAACCACTTTGCCATACTTTTACTTTTTTAAGCTTTGAAGTAATTGTTTTTCTAGAACCATCATTTTTTAGTTATTTTCAGCAGTATGAAGATTTTTGTCAACAGTTGATCCAATTTTTAAATCTTCTGGAACTGCATTTGGAGGGCAAATCAGAGAACTTGTGGCAGCTCGGTAGCCTAACTCCGTGGTTCTTACTGCCACGATTTTTGCAAACTTTTGTTTATTCTTCGCATACTCCTGTTGAATTCGATGAATTCTTTGTATATACTCCGAAGAATTCGATGAAAGAAAATAAAATGAAAAATATGGCAAAACTTTGGCTCGCGCATGACACCGAAAAGGTATATAAAACTTTTTTAATTATTCAGTGTTTTCAGGATTTTTAGATGCTGGGCATGAGGTGCTGCACCATTTCTTTTGGGATCCCATGTTTCTCCGCTCGACTGCATTTTAGCAAACCCTTTTTTGGGCATGCAGTTGAGTAAAAAGCTTTGTTTCTTGGATTTCCATACATTTTACAAGTGAACTGCGGCGGAAACTGTTACGTATTCTTAATAGTTTGGCCCTTTTTGTTTTTGTTTTAGCATTAACACCATTTGGAATCTATTGGAAATAATTTAGATATGCAAATTCTTTAAAAGAAAATTTTGAAATGGTTTTCTTTTTTTCAGGAGCACATACGAACATCTTTACCATTATATGTTGTTCCGCAAGAGGATGTTTTACTGCAGCAATTGGAAGTTATGAAAAAGATCCTAAACAAAGATAAACTTTTAGTAGCTATAGCAGAAGGTACATTTCGAAGTTTGGATATGAAAAAAGGTAAACCAGAGGTGCGGAAAGCGTTACGTTGGATCAATGCGCATATATCGAAAGATAATGGCCGTCTACGAATTATACCGAGTTCGACACCTGAAAAGTGTGCGGAAAAGTTATCAGCACAAGCACCGACCACATCCACTGTATTCGTTACGATGCTGACATTATTGCAGGTGGAAGCTAATTCAGTTATCAAACGTAAGCACTTTTTGTTCTTTGATAATTTCATATCTGCCACAGATGTTTATATGTCAGAAAGGCGTTTTTCAGTTCATATGCCAAATCAGATGTCTGAAGTTGTCTGAAAATTTATCAGGTCCTGATTTTTCTTTGCCAATAAAAGAAATCGTATTTTCACCCATTTTATCCCCATTCTTGATCGTCCTTGATCTTGTTTTCATACAAATAGCAGTTATCTGACAAGGAAGTGCTTTCCATTAGTATTGAAAGCCTCTATTTCCAATCCTTTCAATATTTGCTGTTGGAAATCTGGTCCGGTGGCAACGCTTACATCATCGGACAAATCCTAATTGGATTCATGTGTGCGTATATATGAAATTTTGTGGACATATTCAAAATGCTGGAGTTGCTGTTAATAATGATGGGGGTTAGAATGAGAGAGTGTTAAGATTCAGGGAAAGACCAATGCTAGTATTTCGACGTTTCCTCTCCGAAAGCAATTATCACTCCACTCATTTGTTTCTTTCTGGCACATGCAATCATCGGAGCAACAACATCTGTGCAATCTTCCCAGACATTAACACCACTTAGCTTTTTCGCTTTTTCTACCGCATGACGCAAAAGTACCGTGCAAGGCTGTTGCAAAATACGTTTTCTTTCTTTTCATAAAGGTTGTGTGGAATGCATCAAATTTGGAAATGAGATTCTTTTTTGTAACTGTAACTTTTTTAGCGATAATGGTGGAAAATGTTGAAGATTTTTGTGCTCGATATGACAAAGCTGAGAAGGATTTCTTGCTGTGCCACTGATACGTGTACTGAATGAATGATGGTCGCAAAATAGTTAAGGTGATGAATACTTTGATTCATACCTTCTTGTTAAAGTCTTTAATTACCATCTGTAACACTCATCCGTGATTCAGTATCTTCTTTAAAAAGTTCTAAAGAATAGGTAGGAGGAAATCTGATTTGATTATATATAATGGAAGAAGTCATGGTTGATATGTAATTAAACAGAATAATCTAACTTAGGTTTTTAACATCTTCGTCACACTATTATTGGAAGGAAAAATAAATCACATGGATTTTAGTGGGATAATTGTTTCCTTTTCGTTAGTTGCTATATATACATATATATATACATATATATATATATATATATATATATATATATATATATATATATATATATATATATATATATATATATATATAT
>NW_018108365.1:35201-48954 GCF_000183805.2 Loa loa | reverse complement strand
ATATATATATATATATATATATATATATATATATATATATATATATATATATATATATATATATATATATATATATATATATATATATATATATACATATATCATGAGTAATTACATGATATATGATGACATGAGTACAGAAGCGAAATTTTGATTGAGTTTTCAAAATTAAATATTGAAAGGGATGAGAACGAAAGGTGTTCTTGCGGTAGTAGATTGGTGTATGCCATATTTAGTTTTTTGTTCTTTGCACTTCCTTTTCCCCTCATCTCTTTCGGACAGAACTTATGCATAAAAAGAGTTGGAATGGGATGGAGATGGGTTAAGTACCATGTAATACAACCTTTTTGTTGCTGGAAAGCAATGGGCATCATCAGCAGAAGATGGAGGTTGTGGAAAAAGAGAGGATGATAGTGGTGGAACAATTTCGGGTGTGCTGAAAGCGATCGATGATGAGATGATGCTGTTATTTGCTTGAATGGATGAGTGCCCGGGATAATTCGTCGTCACACTCATCACTAGACAGTTCGGTCGTTTTTCCATATAATCTTTCGGTCCAGATGTAACAAGCTATCAGTTAGTGGTGCTTACCGGACAATTCCATTTGTCCCATCTTAACATTCTTATAGTTTCGATGCTGCTGTTAGTGATGGTGCGTGCGGAGAGTTTGCATGAGAGTGCTTAAGAAAAAGAAGATGAAACTGCTGAAAGAGAGAGCTCGCTAAAAGAAGTGTGAAGTCTTGGAAGTATTTCTGAAGTGGAGAAGGAAAAAAGGAAAATAGTGGGCTTAGAGGAGAGGAGGGGAGGACGAAAGATGCAAAGAAGTATGGTGATGTTTCGTTATGCTTGTTAAAGTGTTTGTTTGTAAGGGGCATCAAAGAAGATACCTGGGCACGGATATCTTGTTTCATTAAAGAGAGAGTAGCGGAGGAGGAAGGAGAGCAGTAGTGGGTTAACCCGTCCAGATTCGATGATGTGTACAAATCCATTCATTAGTATCAGTAGGGGGTGTTCTGCTTATTTCTTCGCTATTTCTCCTCCCTCAAACTTTCACTCCCGCCCTCCCCTCTTAATGTTATTGTTAGAAATAATGGTGACATTAAGGATGGATACATCTGTTTGCTAGTTCCTTCAATAACTGTGTAAGCAAAGCACACACAAACATATACACGCACAAGTACATACATACATACACACACACATACATACATATACACTCTTTGGATAACGATCCAATTGCTATCACTTCAAATAAGTTTATTTGCCGATGAGGGAAGCACGAATAGCGATGTGAGCGAGTGGCTTTTAGAGCTTCCTTTCCATGCCGCTTTCTTCCTTCATTTACTTGTCTCATCCCCAGCGGCCACTCTTCCACTCAATTTGTCTATTATAAATTATTCACATTCCTCAAGCACTTTTCTGCACCACTCATCCCTTGAAATTTGTTCATTTCAAGTAAAGGAAAGCAGTCTTCATTCAATTTTGCAGTTTCTAGCAGCATTCATTCTTGCAGTTTCTGTATCGGGTAAAACATTGCATTGCAGGTGCAGTAGCACTGTTATGGGTTACATCTTCATACAATGATTTTTTTACGAGATCCGCCCTGTTGCTTCTCTTTTCATCAGTGTAAATCCCTGAAGAATTTGCACCAGCTATTTAAACTGGTATTGGTATTTATCATATTTGATTCGATAGCTTCTTTTCAGTTTCAGTACATCTTTTACCTATCTTCTTTCTAACTGTTTTTAATTCAGAGGTTTGAGATGTTCTTTGTAACGAGAGTTGTGGAAGGCAGACTCTTTGTTTGGAAAGCAATTTATTAATTTAATTAATGACTTTGTTATGTAGCGCTTTGTATGATATCTTTGTATACGATCGCAGCTGAAAGACATTTAGTATTTGCTTGCATGCTTTACGAGTTTGAGTAAGGTTAAGATGCAAAAAGCTGGAAAAGAATGGTTATTTGAGAGCATATACGTGGTTGTTCGTTCTCCTCATTGAAATTCAATTCCCTAATCGGCTCTTTTCTTCTTTCCGTCTATCTTTCTTCACAGATCTGCGCTGTCGAGAGTCTTCCATTGCAAGGCCATTTATACATTCATCCATTTGAAGGAATAGCTTATAAAAATATTAGGGGAAGGATGGGAAGGGAAAGGATTAGCGATGGAAAGAGAAAGAGTGGATGGATAACAATTCCTCATATGTGCGCAGGGTATAAGCGTGGTCCATCTTCGTGTATCAGTGCATTACAACCAATTTAGTCATTGACCACCACATTATTTACTTATAGAATTGCTTCTTCCTCACACATTACATCTTTCACTTTATATCTCTTATTATTAACCTACGGTTCTCGAACGGTGATTCGTGCAGCATTTTCATACTTCATTAACTTTATCAACTTTTCATCACCATTGAAAGTCATTCATAAAGTATCATTACTGTTAGTTTGAGGCGTGGGGTTATCTTGTTATATCTTTCCATTTCTTTTGTCATGTAGACGCTATAAATTTTTGGAGAACACAATTCTGTAATAACTAAAAGTTCTACTTTTTGATACTGCTTTATTACTTCTCAGTTCTTTTTAGTTACTGCATTTGTAAATAAAATTGCAGTTGTGCATCCCTTTTTATTTGGATTGGATTGAGTGTTGCTTCAACAATACCTACATTTATGGGGTGTAAATTACGTTAACGTTTAGAACTCTGAAGTATTTGAAACGATTTTCGGCGGGAAACAAACCAGTTTTTCATGAAGACAAGCATCAGCTGCCTATTCCTAAGTGAACATTCATAGGAAATTGGGTCGTCCAGCCAGTTCTCAAACTCTGTTGTAATTTCTTGAGTGTTCTATGTTCTGAATGAAGTTTTTAAAGTTGGAAACTCTTTTTATTCATATTTTCATCTTTATATAGCTTCTGAGGTTTTTCTATAACGCATCCTCTGAACTTGCATTTTGGAAGCAAATGATTTCACCATTTAAATTAAATGTTGGAGAACAGGTCTCTGCATCACCTGTTGTATAACTGTTTACGCTCGTCGATGGCTTTTATTAGTAGTAGTGGTGTTGCTTACTATCATAGTTCTCATGAGATAGAGAGAAGAGAGTGGAAATAATATTTAAGTTGGCTGCATTTGATAAATAGTCTAATCAGGTGAAAAACGGACGTAGATAATCAAAACCGCCTGGAACACTTTATTTTATTCTCTGCGAATGTGTTTGCGTTAATGGTCGGATAAGTGTGATTCCTTTTTTGGAATGATGCTTACATCAGGACGGAAGAATGAATTAATTGTGACTGGCATTATCCACATCCAGAAGCTTTGTTCAAGCCATCAGCAGTTCAAGTATACCATGTACTGTTCGACTGCTGCTAAATATAGGTTTAGATTCAGATTCTGTTTTCTGCAGTATCTACTGCAGATTGTGTTCTGAACAAGTCGCAATATCGTAACCTTTAAAACTGGTTAATATTGTTGATTAAGGAGATTACCGAATTCAAGCAGAGGTATGAAAGTAGATAATTTGGCGTGTTTTTGTGAGCCGGGAAGCAGCGCAATATCGTATTGCAGTTTCCGTGTAGGAGAAGCTGTTGCTTTCTTCTACTTAAGATGAATGGCGCATTAATCTGCTTGAAATGATATCTAGTAGTGCAATGGTATGTTATCCGGTTAAATGGTACGGTTTACAGAAAAGAAATTTTTGATATGATTATTACTAATTGAAAGAAATGGACTTCATGATTGTTGTTATATGCGGTTGAACGACACATATTCGAAGTAGCAAAGGGTAAGTCATTCCTCTTCTGGAGTTCAGCGGATATCGAATGTAGGCCTGCAAGTAAGAATGACAACTCAAATTGGAAATTTGACTTACTAGACTTTGCAAGTATAAGTCGTGTATTCCTGTAGAATCTTTGTCGCTGAAGATGTCAATAAGGGCTAGGCAGATCGTTTTCTAATTTCATATTTCCTTATGGAGAAAATAAGTTGTGCCAAACTTTTGGTTGTAAGTTCCGATACATCGGCAATCAATTTCAGGATGAAATGAATTGTGCTGCTGTAAGTTACGTTGAAAGCACAAATTTTCACTGATCGGGAACTCATTGTTGCGATACGGTGTTCTAAGGTCAAAAGTGCTATTGGCAACTGATGGTTAAGTTCACGTCGAATCTTTGACCACGAAACATTTAAGCTTAAGCAAAATTTAAGCGAAGAAATGGTGTATAGTATCACTGGTGAATTTATGGATAGTAGGACAAATCAATGCTATGGTCTAATGTCAAGTTTAAAGAGTGATCCAAATTGTGTCATGTCTTGGTGGTTGTAATTCTACCCAATTGACAACCGTTAACATATTATAGAGCTCTCCAGATCCAAATCACTGAAATTTGGAAATTACGAAATTGTCTTCCTGTTTTTTTAAAATTATTCTTGATGGAAATTAATGTCTGTTTTCATCACGTTGTGCACATATTTTTCCATTTGGGAAGTTAAATAAAGTTCGGACAATTGTGTTTGAATTGCAGTTTTCATCCACCAGTGGTTCTGCTGCTCAACGATATTTTACGTTTTGTAATTTGGTTAAGTTTTGGTTGGGGAGGATTAGTAGGTTGTTAAAACTAGGTTTTTTTGAGATAGAACCGTCATTGATTAATTTCTCGGTATCAATAAATTCTTTTTGCTTAAATAATCAATTTAACTTGAAACAGAAACTTATTAAGTTTTCAGCTGTATTTCGATGCTGTGCCACAAGTCCTGGGGCTGAAGTTCGGCAAACACTCCTATTTTTCATCTAATCTGGTTTATTTTCATATGCCAGTTAACCTGTAGTGCTGTGTCACCCGACTCTAATGGGTGATGTTATTTGTCAAATCGCTTCAAGAAGGATTAAGCAGTAAAGTTGTTGATAATTTCTTAAGTGATTTTAAATCGATGTCTTTCAAGAATTTGATTGATGTTTTTGGTGAGGAATTTGTGTGGAATAATGGTATACTGTTCTTGATAGGGAGTGATCTACTTCATGATGTGTACAAGAAATCTCAGTCTTGTAGGATATGCTATTATTCTCTAGCCTACCGAGTTGAAGCAATATAGATTGTATTTCCATTAATGGCTGGTGGTCAGTTATTAATAAATGGTGGTCGGTTACTGGAGTGTTGATTAAAAATACGTCACCCGTCATATCCCACGTGCGGTGATGGCTTGTACTGTGTTTGATGGCACTGGTATTGATAGTGAGGTAATAGGGACACTTTATGATTGCTAGCTTTGGTTGAGTTTGGCAAAAGTTCTTTGATGTGAAAAATGCCACATTAAATTACAGTGCGTTTGTGTTGTTGACATTTTTTTAGTTGTTAAATATTACTCTGCAATTTTAGGTTTGTAAAAGAATAAGGAAAATCCGCAAAGTTTTGTCGCAGTGTTCGAATCATGTTTTCGTTACCCGAGCACTCAGTATATAAATGCTTAGAAAGGAACATTTTTTGTAGTCTCTGATGCTGTGCGGCCTTACAGATAATAATAGTAGCAATAAAATCTAATCGTTTTGCATTTTCGTTGTAGAATGTTTATGACCATTCTCGAAGGGATGCACAGTTCGTCGTTTTGAGTGTAATTCTTTTTCTATTTGTTTCCCACGCGACTTCTCCCGTTCATCAACATATCCACTTCCCCTTGACATTCCCATTCCCAAACCTTTCTATCCCTCCATTCCGCTTATGTTATTCACCATTATTAATAGTTTTTTTAACGCAGTTTAATAATCATTTGCAAACTGAACTTATTGCCTTCCGTTTTGAATGTTTTTTGGTTTTTAAAATTACCTTGTGAATTATTTTTTCTGTTTCATGAGAGCATTACTGTTAGTGGAAGGACAGGAAGGGATTGTTCGCTTTATTGTTTTTCGATTGATCGAAGTGGTTTTGTAACTTTTTTCCTTCTTTTTTGATTTTTTTAACTCATATTCGTTGATATCCATGTTTTGATTACAAATAACAGACATTTTTCCATTATACAAACTGCATACTTCCTTGCCAAAGTTATTTCAGGTGATAAGGAGGAGAAGGGCTTTGAAAACGCTTGAGATAGATAAGCAGTGATTTTCTCACATTAAATTTCTTTTTAGTTTTACTGGCTCGACAAAATTTAAAGGTTATGGGGATGGAAAAGGAAAAGGGTATCTAAATGTGAGAGCTTCGAATTGTTTTCTATTTGATTTGTCTTCGAAAAGCCAACATTTTAATGAATGTTGTCAAAATGACAACTACACTTTCTGGCTTTCATTTTCATCATGTTATTTTTGTTTTCTGGTACTGAAAGTCTTCAGCTATTTTTCTCTTAGTTTCAGCGGAGTCTTACGTGCAGGCACTTGCGTGAGTTTCTTTAGATTCCTAGCCATTCAGCGCATTTCTTCATATTGAGCTCTCGAAATTGTTTGTGTGGATCATCATTCTTACGTTGTTGAGTTCCATGAAATCCGTACTTTTTTTAAGATATACATTCGTATGAAAATTTACTTGTATCTTACCTTCTGGTTTTAACTTTGCTGCTCAGCTACTATTTAATTAAAGATGCTCTTGCCCGAATACTTGCTCAATCTTAACCGAGGCGAAATCGCTGGTTAGGCGCATGCAACTCAGATTGTTTTTGATTCAGACTGTGGGGCGTCTGTTATTTTGTTAATTACTGGGGATCATCACTATTTATGGACTTGTACGAATAAAGTTTGATAAAATGTGGCATTAACTAAATACTTCCATCGATCTTCTGCTCATACAAATGAGATAAAAGAGGACGCTGATTTGATCATCGTTCTGGTATGAGTAGTACAAGTGAGCAATAAATTAGGGTATGGTACTGAGCTCTTGAAGAGATTAATAATATAGATGATTATCACTAAACCTCGAATTGTCTCTTACAATGAAGACGTCATCCTTCGAAGGAGACTTCTGCTGTTATCTTAGCCAACAATCCTGTTGTATTGTTTCTTCTGCCTTCTCGCAAATTTTTCTTCATCCAAGTTACTCTATCTAATTTTACTTTTTTAATAAATATGATGGGATTTATCAATGCTGAATTTTTCCAGCTTATGCACAGAAACTGCAAAAATGAAGCTGTACTATTGGAAATCTGTTCTGTTTAATGCATGCTATAGTTATATTACTTGCTACTTGTTGCATTATTGTTTAATGACACTTGCCTGTATTACTGGAAATCTGTGTTCTGTTTAATGCTTGCTATAGTTATAATACTTGCTACTTGTCGCATTATGGTTTAATGATACTTGCTGTAATACTTGTTTAATTATTCCTAATCTTGTAGAAATATATTCGGCGTACAGTTAAAAACCATTGTATCATCCACCGTTTTCATTCCTTTGTACCCTTTATTCCTTCGTACCACTTTTTTCAAGCCATTGAAATGCATTTTAATGCTGGAACGTTATCAATAGCTGAGTTGTACATAGATATTATGATTTTATGCAATTATCTTTTGCTGAATTGCAAATCTGTTCCATTTCTTGAATTAGATTGGCAATATTAATAGGTTTGCCATTATCTAATTCTTTCAACCTTTTATTCCCAAATTAATCTTTGCTGCAAGTCCCTTAGCTTGTCCTTCAAATTCTTCACTTCCATTGTTTCTTTGTTTCACAGTATGCAGCAAATTTCAGTTGCGTTTTTATCTCATTTTTGCACCACTTTTCTTATGAACTTCTTGGTCGTCAGCTTTTCTCAGACAAAATATTTAATGAAGAATTACAAAGTTATAATTTTCAGCTTAGTGCACACTAGCTCGCGAAACTCTGCCATTCGCGTTAAAATTTTCCGTTGATATTCAAATTTTTATATTGTGTTTTTGCAGTTCATCATTCGTTTGGAATGTTCATCTAATTGCTGGACATTGCTACACCGACCAATGGAAATTGGTGTTTGTTGGTTAAAAAGGGAAATAAATCCGGATGGCTGCATCAAGTTGGATTGCTAAGGTTCGTAAACGAAACGATGTGCGCAAGGAAACTTTAAAGGTTGGATTAAATTTTTCCGAGTATATTATAAAAGGATTTTTTTTTGACCAAACCTTGAGTTGTATTAGCTTAATAGGTGTTGTTTCTGCAGGAGCATGTTTTCGTTGACTACACTCAGTGGACTCAAAATCCTTCAAATTGCTATTAAATGCTTCAACTATATATATTCAAGTATCTTCACATACCTCTCGCTCTCTTTGAATTTTTGGTTCCCATTTTAGTTTTTTGCATAAACTGAGTTTGTTTAGCCCCAAGTGCCTAGTAGTGCTTTAGTTTTATCTTGGATTTCCTGGCATTTTAAAAGTATATTGACTTTTCGTTAACTTCTTAGACACCTTCAGCGTTTGTAGTCTTTGCTGTGATGCAATTTTTTTGATTGTGATGAATAATTTGGCCTAGATCGCTAAGCTTCATTATCACTTTCAAATGTGGTTACTGGGTAATTTATAAGGTTTCAGCCACGGACATCATTTGAACGAATTCATACCCTAACAATGATAGTTGTTAAAGCATGAATTTGTAAGATATGAAATCCGATTAGTAACTCCGGTTGAAGTTGATGAGAGAAAATGAAGATTTTACATTGCGATGGATTCTCTTTTTTCCGCATATGCTTTTCATGAAGAACCTCCGTAATTCATGTTCGCTGAAAGTTTTACTTCCATATTTTAATTTGACCCGTATCATATTCTTTCTGGCCGTTGCATGTTTCCATCCGAACTTCCACCAACATTGATGCATTTCTCTCTATTTCTGACTTTCAAAGGGTTGTAGTGACAGCGTCTAAGTTCACCTGAAATTAAATTAGGCTAACAAATTTTTTCACAACTCACTTTTCGAAAAGAGAAAAAAGAAGTGCTTGGGATTGTCTGTTATAGATGTGGAATCTGCTGCAGTAAAATTGAATGGTATCTGTAGTTTAGTGAGGATTGGAGAGACGTTTCGTCATCCAAGCCCCGCGGAGCACATTGACCTGAACAGAGTAGCATCCAACTGTAAAGGGATTATATTGTTGGAAGCAATTAAGTAATTTGTTTCACCGATGTCTTAATTTCTTGTTTTTTGCTGGGTATTGTGCTGAAATACAGAAGTCAAGGAAGTGACTATTGGATCAGTGTGGTAGGAAAATGTTCAACCTGCAAAGGATCATACTGATTTACGACTATTTTTTGGCTGAAGTGTAGGTTGTGAGAAGTATGCGACTAGTTGGAATATCATGGCTGCGGCAGAAATTGGGTATGGCTTGGCGGCAACTAATATAGCAATTGCAGTGATGGAATGTCAGTCACCCAACAGTTTTCCCAGGTGTTGAAGGGAGGAGGAGCAAAAGGTGAAGAATGGAAGTTTCGAAAGGGAAGCCACTAGCCGTTTCGTGACGATGGAAAGGCTATGACATTCATCTCTAATCTCTTTCATCGATATGTTCATCCATTCTGTTCATCGACTCCCGGAAAATTTATGTTTGTTTGGTAAGATGGAGGATTAGGGTTACATGTGCATATGCATATGCATTCGCAATGCGTAGTGTGCATGTCTCTGAGGAAGTTAGTCAATGAGCGTGGACATAGTATGAGACATATTTGTATGTAAGTGTGGACAACTTACATCCAAACAACTCGCAAATTTTATATTGATTAGATGTATATGTGTGCAGTTCCCCACCCATCCGCAGTGGGTGGGGAGAGAGGGGTAGTTGACTCGAGCGGCACGCGGCAGAGCATGCTCATACCATCCGCTGATCCGTTCATCCTGCCACTCACTCTTCCTTTCCTATTCTTCCACTTTTTTTATACTTTTATGTCCTCTGCAACCATGCACATATACACACACAGGAATGCACGTATATCTATCTATATATATTTCCACATAGATTTACCTCTGCAGGATGGACGACGCATACACACATACACATACACAAGCATATGCACACATACACACATACAGCAATGCATGCGCACTCATTAAACAATATTACTCTTTTCCCCGAGTTCCTCTTCCTCCAGTTGTTGTGAAGTAAGCATACGTGTTTGCATGCATGCTTCCATTTGTTTGCAGTTGTTTTTTTTTCTTAATCCATTAGTTTGTTGTGCACTTCTCATCCTTCTCTTCATGATGGTCCTAGCCCGAGTGTCACTCAAACACTCCTACCGGTCATTCCAGTTGTCCAGTTAACACTCATTATCGACATTATTATACGACTGTGATGTGATTATCTATTCAGTAAAGGATATGATTCGGATGGGAAGTAAACATTCCATGTTATGTATGCATCGCTGAATGATTTGTACATAACTTATTTTCACATTTTTGGTTTGTAATGCACAAATCGTTCCTAGTGTTGACAGTCATTTCATATTGAAACAGACAAGTGTGGCCAGAAATCTTACTCATAATTAGTCGAAGTGTTAGAGGAACGTATGTTTGAAAGTAAGATCAGTTAAATGGTGTTACGGCTAATCTCTCAGGTTATGCGCTGCTCACCTTATTTTTTTGGTTTAGTTTTGATAGTTGGATTCTTTCTTCTTGCTTGTCTTGCTTTTCATCGAAAAAGGTACGATACGAGGTTCAGTGCTCTCAGTAATAGCACTGCAACTGCAAAAAGTGTTAAGTTCAGATGACTCAAATTAAGAGACCAGAATGAGTGGCTTAGTTTCATCACAGCATCTCTCGCATCGTTCAGTTTTGAATTCACTTTTGAAGTACGACTTTTGTTTGAAGATAACCGAGTGAGTGAAGATATTGACGTGATCAGGTTTCTTTGAGTCTTTTTTTTTAATCGTTACTTTTAATGGGATTGCTGTGGTAAGTGCAGAAGACATCCATTGTCTTTGTTGTTTATTTGAGGCGCAGACGCAGCGTAATAAATTAATTAATGCGAGCTGCATTAGTCTCTTAAAGTCGTTCAACGAGTACTTTATCCAAGGAGGAGAGAGAAAGGCAGTGGAGAAGATGGGATAGGAGGGGAGAAGGTAATGGTTCACTATATAAATATTAGCTGTTTATCGATATCTTCGTCTTTTCGTACCTAATTGTCATCCTTCCTTACTCGAACGAAAATCATGGGTGACGGAGTTGTAAATTGGAGACATTGTTTTGCGGGATTTATTACACCGACATCAAAGTTCAGCTATAAGCATACATAAATATAGCGCTTTTTTCATCTTCATCTATAAATTTGACGTGTTTGTCTTAAGTGTTTCTATTTTCATTAAAGGGAGGTGAAAATCCCTGTGTAGTCATGAGATTTTGGCTGTTTCGGAAATCAAATTGGACCATTCTTTTTGACATAATCATCGGTTTCGTTTGTTGAAAAACCACGGTTGCTAGAGGAGATTGTAGAGTGCAGACGTTGCAGACGTTTGTTTCCAGTTTTCTATTTCGGAAGCATTGCTTCGAATATGAATTGTGTCTGCAGTTGAGAGAAGAAAAGAAATATATAACTGTAGTAAATTGGGATCTCTAAATTACTTAATGTTTGACACCTACTCGCTGAACTCGCTGAATGAAATTGATTGTTGGGATGAACACAAGGTAGATGAAATGTGCGGTGTTACGACGCGAGTGTAATGCACTTTCAGGTTTACACCTGTACTATTTCTTCATGGTTACCCTTTAAAAGTCAGTTGGATGAAGTCGTTTCTGGGCTGTAGTAAATTTGATATAATGATCGCTTGTGGCAGGTCATTAACTTCTCAGTTCGTCTTTCATTGACTATTAATTACTCGTTATTTGTTTCCATTATGTAATTTTGAAAAAACAATTGTGGATCATTTTGTTCTTGACTTTGTCGTTCGACGCTCTTTTTTGATATTATTCGGGAGAATTCGAAATAATCGAACGTGCTAGATTTCGTGCACTTATGCTGTCTGTTTCAGTGCATTGGAAAGTTCTTATTTCTGGTTGTTTAATTGCGGTATTTTGAGCTTTATGTTGAGGAGTTTGTCACCACAGTGATGGACTCATTAAAAAGTTAAAAATAAGTGTTTGCTTTAATTTCAAATCGCTTACCATAGTTGTTCAGGCATATGATATTTAAGTAATATGCGAAGGGTAGTGATTTCAAATAGTTTGGTTTTTTCTTATTTTATAACATACACTCAATTTCTATGCAGTGAATTAATTCTGTCACATTGGATTTACTAGACGTTAGATGTTAGCAGAATACACATCAGTGGATGAATTATTATTCTGTAAGGTTAAATCGTAGCTTCATGATATTATATTAACATAATTTTTGATGGGAAACGTAAGACATTTAGAACAGCAATCCATTAGTTTTTGCTGCTAATTACTCTAATTGTTTAAATTAACCATTTGAAGGTATTTATCATGTCATGAAAAGTATTCCTTTTGTCGCTTATCGTTGGACAGCGATCTTCGTACTTGGCTTATTTCCATCACAAAATAAGCATTTACTCCTTTGTAGAATGTGGAATCTTTTGTTTGCCATGCAGGGCTCATTTATCTTGCGTGAATGGCGACTCCATTAATTTTGAAGGATAGTAAAGAAAAAGTCGAAGTTTCTGTCGGTTTGGATTCGTGCTTATGTCGTGATATTTCTAAGGAGTAGAAGATAAGCTGTATTCCGGGCTAGTCTAATTCAGAATCACTCTGCACGACTTTTTCACTATATTCCTTCAAATTTGAATAAAGTTTCACAGATGCGGGTGGAATTCGGAACATCTGGAATCTTACATAGCTGACTGGCAGTGCGTGGCGTTTGTTATTATGATTCTTCGAAGATTGAATATAGTGATTCATTAAACAAATCACAAAGCGCCGGGACTACTTCAAAAGGATTTTCGGGTTGTCTGAAGCTAATGGATTTCATAAGAATTTTACGTGGACGTACGGATGGGTTGCTGTGGATATCTTCGGAATCTTATTCGTATGATTTTGCGAACCTTGTTGGACTTGGTTCAATAAGTGGATTTATGGGAAGTTAGTTGGGACTATTGGTAGTTGGGACTTTTGGCTATTTAACGGTTTGTTGACTGCTGATACCTTTACATCTTTGGAAATGAGAATGTAAATCGCTCTTCATCTTATTGATTGTCATCTTATTGAAGCCTCTCTATTTGCATGACATGGAGATAATTTGTCTTATCAGTTACTGTTTCCAAAGTTTTTGCAAAGAAATTTCAAATGACTAGCAAACAAATCAATTTTTTTTAGTTGTTGCTACTGATGAATGTGCCATTTTTAGGGTACTCCACACCAAACCATGAAGATGACAATTTTGGATCACCTGGAACGAATAAAGGAGGAATATAATTTTATTCAAACGCAGGTACAACAACAGAGGGTGGAAATTGAAAAGCTCTCACAAGAAAAAGAAGCGATGCAACGACACTACATGATGTATTATGAGATGAGTTATGGTTTAAATGTTGAAATGCATAAACAGACCGAAATTGCCAAGCGATACAATGCTATTCTGTCACAGATTATTCCACTGCTCCCAGCCGAACATCAGCAGTCAGCTCTTGCGGCAATGGAACGTGCTAGACAAATCAGCATGGCTGAATTACATCAGGTGATCGTGCAATATTCTCATACATTATTACTTTACGTACACTTTTCGCTGTTACACATATAAATCGCATGAAATCAATTTTTGCGGTGTAGAATGAATTTTGTTAGAATTAATGCTACCGAACGATTGTGATTGAAACATAGTGTCCGATTTTCTAATCTAGCTTATTAATGTAGAAATTATTGCATG